>NW_027040479.1:291596-361596 GCF_034236695.1 Oncorhynchus nerka
CCGTTATCCTCTATAGATGCTGTGTCAGTTATTGGTTCTTCTCTGTCTAAGTAATGGAACCGTCTTCCTCTATAGATGCTGTGTCAGTTATTACCTGGTTCTTCTCTGTCTAAGTAATGGAACCGTTATCCTCTATAGATGCTGTGTCAGTTATTGGTTCTTCTCTGTCTAAGTAATGGAACCGTTATCCTCTATAGATGCTGTGTCAGTTATTGGTTCTTCTCTGTCTAAGTAATGGAACCGTTATCCTCTATAGATGCTGTGTCAGTTATTGGTTCTTCTCTGTCTAAGTAATGGAACCGTCATCCTCTATAGATGCTGTGTCAGTTATTGGTTCTTATCTGTCTAAGTAATGGAACCGTCTTCCTCTATAGATGCTGTGTCAGTTATTGGCTGGTTCTTCTCTGTCTAAGTAATGGAACCGTCTTCCTCTATAGATGCTGTGTCAGTTATTGGTTCTTCTCTGTCTAAGTAATGGAACCGTCTTCCTCTATAGATGCTGTGTCAGTTATTGGTTCTTCTCTGTCTAAGTAATGGAACCGTCTTCCTCTATAGATGCTGTGTCAGTTATTGGTTCTTCTCTGTCTAAGTAATGGAACCGTTATCCTCTATAGATGCTGTGTCAGTTATTGGTTCTTCTCTGTCTAAGTAATGGAACCGTCATCCTCTATAGATGCTGTGTCAGTTATTGGTTCTTATCTGTCTAAGTAATGGAACCGTCTTCCTCTATAGATGCTGTGTCAGTTATTGGCTGGTTCTTCTCTGTCAGAAGTAATGCAGATTATTTAAAACTGGCGTTAAAAGTCTAACAGAAACAGGGAATCGAACATGGAATTCCCTCTTGTTAAGATAAACTATGAGTGGTGGGTGGAATCAGGCGCAGAGAGCAGCGTTCTGTCGTTTATCACAACATTTATTCACCGGTGCAACCAAAATGAATGACGCCAACACACACAAGGCGTAAATAGTTGCCAGTCCAAAAACAACAGGACAAAAATAGACCGGATAAATAAAGAACACGAAAAGCAAAACACCATCAAACACAGAGTAACAATTAACAAGCCCGCACAAAATACCCAGCAGGCCTAGTGCCCTTAAATACCCTACAAACAAACCCTAATACAAAACAGGTGTACCCAATAAACCAATAACAACAACAAACGGAAAAAGGAATCGATGGCAGCTAATAGGCCGGTGACGACGACCGCCCGAGCCACGCCCGAACAGGAAGAGGCACCCTCTTCAGCGAGGTTCGTGACACCTCTCTGTTTCTCTGGTGCTGTGTTGGTGTCTCAGTCTTATGTAGGAGACATGATTTATAACTAACTAATACATGTTGACTGTCTGCAGATATTTATCGTCTATTATCATGACACAAGGCCAGACCCAGATGGTTGGAGTCTTACAATGTTTATTCATCCAATAGGAGGAGGCAAGAGAACGGTCGTGGACAGGCAAAAAGATCAAAACCAGATCAGAGTCCAGGAGGTACAGAGTGGCAGACAGGCTCGTGGTCAAAGCAGGTAGAATGGTCAGAGGCTGAATGGTCAGGCAGGCTGAATGGTCAGAGGCTGAATGGTCAGGCAGGTAGAATGGTCAGGCAGGCAGAATGGTCAGGCAGGTAGAATGGTCAGGCAGGTAGAATGGTCAGGCAGGTAGAATGGTCAGGCAGGTAGAATGGTCAGGCAGGTAGAATGGTCAGGCAGGTAGAATGGTCAGGCAGGCAGAATGGTCAGGCAGGCAGAATGGTCAGGCAGGCAGAATGGTCAGGCAGGCAGAATGGTCAGGCAGGTAGAATGGTCAGGCAGGCAGAATGGTCAGGCAGGCAGAATGGTCAGGCAGGCAGAATGGTCAGGCAGGCAGAATGGTCAGGCTGGTAAAATGGTCAGGCAGGTAGAATGGTCAGGCAGGTAGAATGGTCAGGCAGGTAGAATGGTCAGGCAGGTAGAATGGTCAGGCAGGCAGAATGGTCAGGCAGAATGGTCAGGCAGAATGGTCAGGCAGAATGGTCAGGCAGGCAGAATGGTCAGGCAGGCAGAATGGTCAGGCAGGCAGAATGGTCAGGCAGGCAGAATGGTCAGGCAGGCAGAATGGTCAGGCAGGTAGAATGGTCAGGCAGGTAGAATGGTCAGGCAGGTAGAATGGTCAGGCAGAATGGTCAGGCAGGCAGAATGGTCAGGCAGAATGGTCAGGCAGAATGGTCAGGCAGGCAGAATGGTCAGGCAGGCAGAATGGTCAGGCAGGTAGAATGGTCAGGCAGGCAGAATGGTCAGGCAGGCAGAATGGTCAGGCAGGCAGAATGGTCAGGCAGGCAAAATGGTCAGGCAGGTAGAATGGTCAGGCAGGTAGAATGGTCAGGCAGGTAGAATGGTCAGGCAGGTAGAATGGTCAGGCAGGCAGAATGGTCAGGCAGGCAGAATGGTCAGGCAGGTAGAATGGTCAGGCAGGTGGTCCAGAAACAGGCAAGGTTGGTACAGGGAGACAGGAAACACAGGGATAAATACACAGAGAGACAGGAAACACAGGGATAAATACACTGACACAGAGAGACAGGAAACACAGGGATAAATACACAGAGAGACAGGAAACAGGGCTAAATACACTGGTACAGAGAGACAGGAAACACAGGGATAAATACACTGGCACAGAGAGACAGGAAACACAGGGATAAATACACTGGTACAGAGAGACAGGAAACACAGGGATAAATACACTGGTACAGAGAGACAGGAAACACAGGGATAAATACACTGGCACAGAGAGACAGGAAACACAGGGATAAATACACAGAGAGACAGGAAACACAGGGATAAATACACAGAGAGACAGGAAACACAGGGATAAATACACTGGTACAGAGAGACAGGAAACACAGGGATAAATACACTGGTACAGAGAGACAGGAAACACAGGGATAAGTACACTGGTACAGAGAGACAGGAAACACAGGGATAAATGCACTGGTACAGAGAGACAGGAAACACAGGGATAAATACACTGGTACAGAGAGACAGGAAACACAGGGATAAATACACTGGTACAGAGAGACAGGAAACACAGGGATAAATACTCTGGCACAGAGAGACAGGAAACACAGGGATAAATACACTGGCACAGAGAGACAGGAAACACAGAGATAAATACACTGGTACAGAGAGACAGGAAACACAGGGATAAATACACTGGTACAGAGAGACAGGAAACACAGGGATAAATACACTGGTACAGAGAGACAGGAAACACAGGGATAAATACACTGGTACAGAGAGACAGGAAACACAGAGATAAATACACTGGCACAGAAAGACAGGAACCACAGGGATAAATAAACTGGTACAGAGAGACAGGAAACACAGGGATAAATACACTGGCACAGAGAGACAGGAAACACAGGGATAAATACACAGAGAGACAGGAATGCCTTAAATGTTAAAGGTTACCTGTCTCACCACAGGAGAAAACCACTTCAGCCCTTAGTGTTGTCATGTTTTTATTGTCATAGCAACAACGTAGCAACGTGGCATCCAACCCGTTAAACTAGCGCGTGGAGAAGAGTTGTGTGGGGGATTCCTGTGTGGTTTATTATCAGTCCCGTTGTCACCACTTCCTGTCCCGTGTCCCCGATCTGTTGTTGTTTGTTTCCAGACTGTTGATGTGTGTTTGACAGATCAGGGATTTTGTTTGTGTTTCTGTCTGTTGGTTCACTGAAGGGGATCTTATTAGCAAGGCTTAACTGACATGTTTAATTTAATTTATTTATTTATTTTACCTTTTTATTTAACTAGGCAAGTCAGTTAAGAACTCATTCTTATTCACAATGACGGCCTACCAGAAGGCAAAAGGCCTCCTGCGGGGACGGGGGGCTGGGATTAAAAATAAATACAGGACAAAACACACATCACGACAAGAGAGACAAAACACACATCACGACAAGAGAGACAAAACACATCACGACAAGAGAGACAAAACACATCACGACAAGAGAGACAAAACACACATCACGACAAGAGAGACAAAACACACATCACGACAAGAGAGACAAAACACATCACGACAAGAGAGACAAAACACACATCACGACAAGAGAGACAAAACACACATCACGACAAGAGAGACAAAACACACATCACGACAAGAGAGACAAAACACACATCACGACAAGAGAGACAAAACACACATCACGACAAGAGAGACAAAACACACATCACGACAAGAGAGACAAAACACACATCACGACAAGAGAGACAAAACACACATCACGACAAGAGAGACAAAACACATCACGACAAGAGAGACAAAACACACATCACGACAAGAGAGACAAAACACACATCACGACAAGAGAGACAAAACACATCACGACAAGAGAGACAAAACACACATCACGACAAGAGAGACAAAACACACATCACGACAAGAGAGACAAAACACACATCACGACAAGAGAGACAAAACACATCACGACAAGAGAGACAAAACACACATCACGACAAGAGAGACAAAACACATCACGACAAGAGAGACAAAACACACATCACGACAAGAGAGACAAAACACACATCACGACAAGAGAGACAAAACACATCACGACAAGAGAGACAAAACACACATCACGACAAGAGAGACAAAACACACATCACGACAAGAGAGACAAAACACACATCACGACAAGAGAGACAAAACACATCACGACAAGAGAGACAAAACACATCACGACAAGAGAGACAAAACACACATCACGACAAGAGAGACAAAACACACATCACGACAAGAGAGACAAAACACACATCACGACAAGAGAGACAAAACACATCACGACAAGAGAGACAAAACACACATCACGACAAGAGAGACAAAACACATCACGACAAGAGAGACAAAACACACAACACGACAAGAGAGACAAAACACACATCACGACAAGAGAGACAAAACACATCACGACAAGAGAGACAAAACACACATCACGACAAGAGAGACAAAACACATCACGACAAGAGAGACAAAACACACATCACGACAAGAGAGACAAAACACATCACGACAAGAGAGACAAAACACACATCACGACAAGAGAGACAAAACACACATCACGACAAGAGAGACAAAACACACATCACGACAAGAGAGACAAAACACACATCACGACAAGAGAGACAAAACACATCACGACAAGAGAGACAAAACACACATCACGACAAGAGAGACAAAACACATCACGACAAGAGAGACAAGAGAGACAAAACACATCACGACAAGAGAGACAAAACACACATCACGACAAGAGAGACAAAACACACATCACGACAAGAGAGACAAAACACACATCACGACAAGAGAGACAAAACACACATCACGACAAGAGAGACAAAACACACATCACGACAAGAGAGACAAAACACACATCACGACAAGAGAGACAAAACACACATCACGACAAGAGAGACAAAACACATCACGACAAGAGAGACAAAACACACATCACGACAAGAGAGACAAAACACACATCACGACAAGAGAGACAAAACACACATCACGACAGGAGAGACAAAACACACATCACGACAAGAGAGACACTACAACACTACATAAGACTGAGACACCAACACAGCTTGGCAGCAACACATGAAAACATGGTAGCAACACAACATGAAAACATGGCAGCAACACAACATGAAAACATGGTAGCAACACAACATGAAAACATGGTAGCAACACAGCATGAAAACATGGTAGCAACACAACATGAAAACATGGCAGCAACACAACATGAAAACATGGTAGCAACACAACATGAAAACATGGTAGCAACACAACATGAAAACATGGTAGCAACACAACATGAAAACATGGTAGACACACAACATGAAAACATGGTAGCAACACAGCATGAAAACATGGTAGCAACACAACATGAAAACATGGTAGCAACACAACATGAAAACATGGTAGCAACACAACATGAAAACATGGCAGCAACACAACATGAAAACATGGTAGCAACACAACATGAAAACATGGCAGCAACACAGCATGAAAACATGGTAGCAACACAACATGAAAACATGGTAGCAACACAGCATGAAAACATGGTAGCAACACAGCATGAAAACATGGTAGCAACACAGCATGAAAACATGGTAGCAACACAACATGAAACCATACTAAAACCCCAAGACAAAACACACCACATAATAAACCCATGTCACACCCTGGCCTGACCAAAATAATAAAGAAAACACAAAATACTAAGACCAGGGCGTGACAGTTGTCCTTAATGATAGAATCTGGAAAACATATTTCTGTTCTCCTGAACGATAGAATCTAGAAAACATATTTCTGTTCTCCTGAATGATAGAATCTAGAAAACATATTTCTGTTCTCCTGAATGATAGAATCTAGAAAACATATTTCTGTTCTCCTGAATGATAGAATCTAGAAAACATATTTCTGTTCTCCTGAATGGTAGAATCTAGAAAACATATTTCTGTTCTCCTGAATGGTAGAATCTAGAAAACATATTTCTGTTCTCCTGAATGATAGAATCTAGAAAACATATTTCTGTTCTCCTGAACGATAGAATCTAGAAAACATATTTCTGTTCTCCTGAATGATAGAATCTAGAAAACATATTTTATGTTGTTCCTAATGATAGAATCTAGAAAACATATTTCTGTTCTCCTGAATGATAGAATCTAGAAAACATATTTCTGTTCTCCTGAATTATAGAATCTAGAAAACATATTTCTGTTCTCCTGAATTATAGAATCTAGAAAACATATTTCTGTTCTCCTGAATGATAGAATCTAGAAAACATATTGTCCTGTCTCCAGGTTATAGTGTATTGTCCTGTCTCCAGGTTATAGTGTGTATTGTCCTGTCTCCAGGTTATAGTGTGTATTGTCCTGTCTCCAGGTTATAGTGTGTATTGTCCTGTCTCCAGTGTGTATTGTCCTGTCTCCAGGTTATAGTGTGTATTGTCCTGTCTCCAGTGTGTATTGTCCTGTCTCCAGGTTATAGTGTGTATTGTCCTGTCTCCAGGTTATATTGTCCTGTGTATTGTCCTGTCTCCAGGTTATAGTGTGTATTGTCCTGTCTCCAGTGTGTATTGTCCTGTCTCCAGGTTATAGTGTGTATTGTCCTGTCTCCAGGTTATGTATTGTCCTGTCTCCAGGTTATAGTGTGTATTGTCCTGTCTCCAGGTTATAGTGTGTATTGTCCTGTCTCCAGGTTATAGTATTGTCCTGTCTCCAGGTTATAGTGTGTATTGTCCTGTCTCCAGTGTGTATTGTCCTGTCTCCAGGTTATAGTGTGTATTGTCCTGTCTCCAGGTTATAGTGTGTATTGTCCTGTCTCCAGGTTATAGTGTGTCCTGTCTTGTCCTGTCTCCAGGTTATAGTGTGTATTGTCCTGTCTCCAGGTTATAGTGTGTATTGTCCTGTCTCCAGTTATAGTATTGTCCTGTCTCCAGTTATAGTGTGTCCTGTCTCCAGGTTATAGTGTGTATTGTCCTGTCTCCAGTGTGTATTGTCCTGTCTCCAGGTTATAGTGTGTATTGTCCTGTCTCCAGGTTATAGTGTATTGTCCTGTCTCCAGGTTATAGTGTGTATTGTCCTGTCTCCAGGTTATAGTGTGTATTGTCCTGTCTCCAGGTTATAGTGTGTATTGTCCTGTCTCCAGGTTATAGTGTCCTGTATTGTCCTGTCTCCAGTGTGTATTGTCCTGTCTCCAGGTTATAGTGTGTATTGTCCTGTCTCCAGGTTATTGTCCTGTCTCCAGTGTGTATTGTCCTGTCTCCAGGTTATAGTGTGTATTGTCCTGTCTCCAGGTTATAGTGTGTATTGTCCTGTCTCCAGGTTATAGTGTGTATTGTCCTGTCTCCAGGTTATAGTGTGTATTGTCCTGTCTCCAGTGTGTATTGTCCTGTCTCCAGTGTGTGTATTGTCCTGTCTCCAGGTTATAGTGTGTATTGTCCTGTCTCCAGGTTATAGTGTATTGTCCTGTCTCCAGGTTATAGTGTGTATTGTCCTGTCTCCAGGTTATAGTGTGTATTGTCCTGTCTCCAGTGTGTATTGTCCTGTCTCCAGGTTATAGTGTGTATTGTCCTGTCTCCAGGTTATAGTGTGTATTGTCCTGTCTCCAGGTTATAGTGTGTATTGTCCTGTCTCCAGTTATAGTGTATTGTCCTGTCTCCAGGTTATAGTGTGTATTGTCCTGTCTCCAGTGTGTATTGTCCTGTCTCCAGGTTATAGTGTGTATTGTCCTGTCTCCAGGTTATAGTGTATTGTCCTGTCTCCAGGTTATAGTGTGTATTGTCCTGTCTCCAGGTTATAGTGTATTGTCCTGTCTCCAGGTTATAGTGTGTATTGTCCTGTCTCCAGTGTGTATTGTCCTGTCTCCAGGTTATAGTGTGTATTGTCCTGTCTCCAGGTTATAGTGTGTATTGTCCTGTCTCCAGGTTATAGTGTGTATTGTCCTGTCTCCAGTGTGTATTGTCCTGTCTCCAGGTTATAGTGTGTATTGTCCTGTCTCCAGTGTGTATTGTCCTGTCTCCAGGTTATAGTGTGTATTGTCCTGTCTCCAGGTTATAGTGTGTATTGTCCTGTCTCCAGGTTATAGTGTGTATTGTCCTGTCTCCAGGTTATAGTGTGTATTGTCCTGTCTCCAGGTTATAGTGTGTATTGTCCTGTCTCCAGTGTGTATTGTCCTGTCTCCAGTGTGTATTGTCCTGTCTCCAGGTTATAGTGTGTATTGTCCTGTCTCCAGGTTATAGTGTGTATTGTCCTGTCTCCAGTGTGTATTGTCCTGTCTCCAGGTTATAGTGTGTATTGTCCTGTCTCCAGGTTATAGTGTGTATTGTCCTGTCTCCAGGTTATAGTGTGTATTGTCCTGTCTCCAGTGTGTATTGTCCTGTCTCCAGGTTATAGTGTGTATTGTCCTGTCTCCAGGTTATAGTGTGTATTGTCCTGTCTCCAGTGTGTATTGTCCTGTCTCCAGTGTGTATTGTCCTGTCTCCAGGTTATAGTGTGTATTGTCCTGTCTCCAGGTTATAGTGTGTATTGTCCTGTCTCCAGTGTGTATTGTCCTGTCTCCAGGTTATAGTGTGTATTGTCCTGTCTCCAGGTTATAGTGTGTATTGTCCTGTCTCCAGTGTGTATTGTCCTGTCTCCAGGTTATAGTGTGTATTGTCCTGTCTCCAGTGTATATTGTCCTGTCTCCAGGTTATAGTGTGTATTGTCCTGTCTCCAGTGTGTATTGTCCTGTCTCCAGGTTATAGTGTGTATTGTCCTGTCTCCAGGTTATAGTGTGTATTGTCCTGTCTCCAGTGTGTATTGTCCTGTCTCCAGGTTATAGTGTGTATTGTCCTGTCTCCAGGTTATAGTGTGTATTGTCCTGTCTCCAGGTTATAGTGTGTATTGTCCTGTCTCCAGTGTGTATTGTCCTGTCTCCAGGTTATAGTGTATTGTCCTGTCTCCAGGTGTGTATTGTCCTGTCTCCAGGTTATAGTGTGTCTCCAGGTTGTCCTGTCTCCAGGTTATAGTGTGTATTGTCCTGTCTCCAGGTTATAGTGTGTATTGTCCTGTCTCCAGTGTGTATTGTCCTGTCTCCAGGTTATAGTGTGTATTGTCCTGTCTCCAGGTTATAGTGTGTATTGTCCTGTCTCCAGTGTGTATTGTCCTGTCTCCAGGTTATAGTGTATTGTCCTGTTGTCCTGTCTCCAGTGTGTATTGTCCTGTCTCCAGGTTATAGTGTGTATTGTCCTGTCTCCAGTGTGTATTGTCCTGTCTCCAGGTTATAGTGTGTATTGTCCTGTCTCCAGGTTATAGTGTGTATTGTCCTGTCTCCAGGTTATAGTGTGTATTGTCCTGTCTCCAGGTTATAGTGTGTATTGTCCTGTCTCCAGGTTATAGTGTGTATTGTCCTGTCTCCAGGTTATAGTGTGTATTGTCCTGTCTCCAGGTTATAGTGTGTATTGTCCTGTCTCCAGGTTATAGTGTGTATTGTCCTGTCTCCAGGTTATAGTGTGTATTGTCCTGTCTCCAGTGTGTATTGTCCTGTCTCCAGGTTATAGTGTGTATTGTCCTGTCTCCAGGTTATAGTGTGTATTGTCCTGTCTCCAGGTTATATTGTCCTGTCTCCAGTATTGTCCTGTCTCCAGGTTATAGTGTATTGTCCTGTCTCCAGGTTATAGTGTGTATTGTCCTGTCTCCAGTGTGTATTGTCCTGTCTCCAGGTTATAGTGTGTATTGTCCTGTCTCCAGGTTATAGTGTGTATTGTCCTGTCTCCAGGTTATAGTGTGTATTGTCCTGTCTCCAGGTTATAGTGTGTATTGTCCTGTCTCCAGGTTATAGTGTGTATTGTCCTGTCTCCAGTGTGTATTGTCCTGTCTCCAGGTTATAGTGTGTATTGTCCTGTCTCCAGGTTATAGTGTGTATTGTCCTGTCTCCAGGTTATAGTGTGTATTGTCCTGTCTCCAGGTTATAGTGTGTATTGTCCTGTCTCCAGGTTATAGTGTGTATTGTCCTGTCTCCAGGTTATAGTGTGTATTGTCCTGTCTCCAGTGTGTATTGTCCTGTCTCCAGGTTATAGTGTATTGTCCTGTCTCCAGGTTATAGTGTGTATTGTCCTGTCTCCAGGTTATAGTGTGTATTGTCCTGTCTCCAGGTTATAGTGTATTGTCCTGTCTCCAGGTTATAGTGTGTATTGTCCTGTCTCCAGGTTATAGTGTATTGTCCTGTCTCCAGGTTATAGTGTATTGTCCTGTCTCCAGGTTATAGTGTGTATTGTCCTGTCTCCAGGTTATAGTGTGTATTGTCCTGTCTCCAGTTATAGTGTATTGTCCTGTCTCCAGTGTTATTGTCCTGTCTCCAGTGTGTGTGTATTGTCCTGTCTCCAGGTTATAGTGTGTATTGTCCTGTCTCCAGGTTATAGTGTGTATTGTCCTGTCTCCAGGTTATAGTGTATTGTCCTGTCTCCAGGTTATAGTGTATTGTCCTGTCTCCAGGTTATAGTGTGTATTGTCCTGTCTCCAGGTTATAGTGTATTGTCCTGTCTCCAGGTTATATGTGTATTGTCCTGTCTCCAGGTTATAGTGTGTATTGTCCTGTCTCCAGGTTATAGTGTGTTGTCCTGGTTATAGTGTGTATTGTCTGTCTCCAGGTTATGAAATGTGTGTATTGTCCTGTCTCCAGGTTAGTGTGTATTGTCCTGTCTCCAGGTTATAGTGTGTATTGTCCTGTCTCCAGGTTATAGTGTATTGTCCTGTCTCCAGTGTGTATTGTCCTGTCTCCAGGTTATAGTGTGTATTGTCCTGTCTCCAGTGTGTATTGTCCTGTCTCCAGTTATAGTGTGTATTGTCCTGTCTCCAGGTTATAGTGTGTATTGTCCTGTCTCCAGGTTATAGTGTGTATTGTCCTGTCTCCAGGTTATAGTGTGTATTGTCCTGTCTCCAGGTTATAGTGTGTATTGTCCTGTCTCCAGTTATAGTGTGTATTGTCCTGTCTCCAGGTTATAGTGTATTGTCCTGTCTCCAGGTTATAGTGTGTATTGTCCTGTCTCCAGGTTATAGTGTATTGTCCTGTCTCCAGGTTATAGTGTGTATTGTCCTGTCCTCTCCAGGTTATAGTGTGTATTGTCCTGTCTCCAGGTTATAGTGTGTATTGTCCTGTCTCCAGGTTATAGTATTGTCCTGTCTCCAGGTTATAGGTTATAGTGTGTATTGTCCTGTCTCCAGGTTGTAGTCTCCAGGTTATTGTCCTGTCTCCAGGTGTATTGTCCTGTCTCCAGGTTATCTCCAGTGTGTATTGTCCTGTCTCCAGGTTATAGTGTGTATTGTCCTGTCTCCAGTGTGTATTGTCCTGTCTCCAGGTTATAGTGTGTATTGTCCTGTCTCCAGGTTATAGTGTGTATTGTCCTGTCTCCAGGTTATAGTGTGTATTGTCCTGTCTCCAGGTTATAGTGTGTATTGTCCTGTCTCCAGGTTATAGTGTGTATTGTCCTGTCTCCAGTGTGTATTGTCCTGTCTCCAGGTTATAGTGTGTATTGTCCTGTCTCCAGTGTGTATTGTCCTGTCTCCAGGTTATAGTGTGTATTGTCCTGTCTCCAGGTTATAGTGTGTATTGTCCTGTCTCCAGGTTATAGTGTGTATTGTCCTGTCTCCAGGTTATAGTGTGTATTGTCCTGTCTCCAGGTTATAGTGTGTATTGTCCTGTCTCCAGGTTATAGTGTGTATTGTCCTGTCTCCAGGTTATAGTGTGTATTGTCCTGTCTCCAGGTTATAGTGTGTATTGTCCTGTCTCCAGTGTGTATTGTCCTGTCTCCAGGTTATAGTGTGTATTGTCCTGTCTCCAGGTTATAGTGTGTATTGTCCTGTCTCCAGGTTATAGTGTGTATTGTCCTGTCTCCAGGTTATAGTGTGTATTGTCCTGTCTCCAGGTTATAGTGTGTATTGTCCTGTCTCCAGGTTATAGTGTATTGTCCTGTCTCCAGGTTATAGTGTGTATTGTCCTGTCTCCAGGTTATAGTGTATTGTCCTGTCTCCAGGTTATAGTGTGTATTGTCCTGTCTCCAGGTTATAGTGTATATTGTCCTGTCTCCAGGTTATAGTGTGTATTGTCCTGTCTCCAGGTTATAGTGTGTATTGTCCTGTCTCCAGGTTATAGTGTGTATTGTCCTGTCTCCAGGTTATAGTGTGTATTGTCCTGTCTCCAGGTTATAGTGTGTATTGTCCTGTCTCCAGTGTGTATTGTCCTGTCTCCAGGTTATAGTGTGTATTGTCCTGTCTCCAGGTTATAGTGTGTATTGTCCTGTCTCCAGGTTATAGTGTGTATTGTCCTGTCTCCAGTGTGTATTGTCCTGTCTCCAGGTTATAGTGTGTATTGTCCTGTCTCCAGGTTATAGTGTGTATTGTCCTGTCTCCAGGTTATAGTGTGTATTGTCCTGTCTCCAGGTTATAGTGTGTATTGTCCCGTCTCCAGGTTATAGTGTGTATTGTCCTGTCTCCAGGTTATAGTGTGTATTGTCCTGTCTCCAGGTTATATTGTATTGTCCTGTCTCCAGGTTATAGTGTATTGTCCTGTCTCCAGGTTATAGTCCTGTCTCCAGGTTATAGTGTGTATTGTCCTGTCTCCAGGTTATAGTGTGTATTGTCCTGTCTCCAGGTTATAGTGTGTATTGTCCTGTCTCCAGGTTATAGTGTGTATTGTCCTGTCTCCAGGTTATAGTGTGTATTGTCCTGTCTCCAGGTTATAGTGTGTATTGTCCTGTCTCCAGGTTATAGTGTGTATTGTCCTGTCTCCAGGTTATAGTGTGTATTGTCCTGTCTCCAGGTTATAGTGTGTATTGTCCTGTCTCCAGGTTATAGTGTGTATTGTCCTGTCTCCAGGTTATAGTGTGTATTGTCCTGTCTCCAGGTTATGTATTGTCCTGTCTCCAGGTTATAGTGTGTATTGTCCTGTCTCCAGGTTATAGTGTGTATTGTCCTGTCTCCAGTGTGTATTGTCCTGTCTCCAGGTTATAGTGTGTATTGTCCTGTCTCCAGTGTGTATTGTCCTGTCTCCAGGTTATTGTCCTGTCTCCAGTGTGTATTGTCCTGTCTCCAGGTTATAGTGTGTATTGTCCTGTCTCCAGGTTATAGTGTGTATTGTCCTGTCTCCAGGTTGTCCTGTCTCCAGGTTATAGTGTGTATTGTCCTGTCTCCAGGTTATAGTGTGTATTGTCCTGTCTCCAGTGTGTATTGTCCTGTCTCCAGGTTATAGTGTGTATTGTCCTGTCTCCAGTGTGTCTCCAGTATTGTCCTGTCTCCAGGTTATAGTGTGTATTGTCCTGTCTCCAGGTTATAGTGTGTATTGTCCTGTCTCCAGGTTATAGTGTGTATTGTCCTGTCTCCAGGTTATAGTGTCCAGTATTGTCCTGTCTCCAGGTTATAGTGTGTATGTCTCCAGTGTGTATTGTCCTGTCTCCAGGTTATAGTGTGTATTGTCCTGTCTCCAGGTTATAGTGTGTATTGTCCTGTCTCCAGGTTATAGTGTGTATTGTCCTGTCTCCAGGTTATAGTGTGTATTGTCCTGTCTCCAGTGTGTATTGTCCTGTCTCCAGGTTATAGTGTGTATTGTCCTGTCTCCAGGTTATAGTGTGTATTGTCCTGTCTCCAGGTTATAGTGTGTATTGTCCTGTCTCCAGTTATAGTGTGTATTGTCCTGTCTCCAGGTTATAGTGTGTATTGTCCTGTCTCCAGTGTGTATTGTCCTGTCTCCAGGTTATAGTGTGTATTGTCCTGTCTCCAGGTTATAGTTATTGTCCTGTCTCCAGTGTGTATTGTCCTGTCTCCAGGTTATAGTGTGTATTGTCCTGTCTCCAGTGTGTATTGTCCTGTCTCCAGGTTATAGTGTGTATTGTCCTGTCTCCAGGTTATAGTGTGTATTGTCCTGTCTCCAGTGTGTATTGTCCTGTCTCCAGGTTATAGTGTGTATTGTCCTGTCTCCAGTGTGTATTGTCCTGTCTCCAGTGTGTATTGTCCTGTCTCCAGGTTATAGTGTGTATTGTCCTGTCTCCAGGTTATAGTGTGTATTGTCCTGTCTCCAGGTTATAGTGTGTATTGTCCTGTCTCCAGGTTATAGTGTGTATTGTCCTGTCTCCAGTGTGTATTGTCCTGTCTCCAGGTTATAGTGTGTATTGTCCTGTCTCCAGGTTATAGTGTGTATTGTCCTGTCTCCAGGTTATAGTGTGTATTGTCCTGTCTCCAGGTTATAGTGTGTATTGTCCTGTCTCCAGGTTATAGTGTGTATTGTCCTGTCTCCAGGTTATAGTGTGTATTGTCCTGTCTCCAGGTTATAGTGTGTATTGTCCTGTCTCCAGGTTATAGTGTATTGTCCTGTCTCCAGGTTATAGTGTGTATTGTCCTGTCTCCAGTGTGTATTGTCCTGTCTCCAGGTTATAGTGTGTATTGTCCTGTCTCCAGGTTATAGTGTGTATTGTCCTGTCTCCAGGTTATAGTGTGTATTGTCCTGTCTCCAGGTTATAGTGTGTATTGTCCTGTCTCCAGGTTATAGTGTGTATTGTCCTGTCTCCAGGTTATAGTGTGTATTGTCCTGTCTCCAGGTTATAGTGTGTATTGTCCTGTCTCCAGGTTATAGTGTATTGTCCTGTCTCCAGGTTATAGTGTGTATTGTCCTGTCTCCAGGTTATAGTGTGTATTGTCCTGTCTCCAGTGTGTATTGTCCTGTCTCCAGGTTATAGTGTGTATTGTCCTGTCTCCAGGTTATAGTGTGTATTGTCCTGTCTCCAGGTTATAGTGTGTATTGTCCTGTCTCCAGGTTATAGTGTGTATTGTCCTGTCTCCAGGTTATAGTGTGTATTGTCCTGTCTCCAGTGTGTATTGTCCTGTCTCCAGGTTATAGTGTGTATTGTCCTGTCTCCAGGTTATAGTGTGTATTGTCCTGTCTCCAGTGTGTATTGTCCTGTCTCCAGGTTATAGTGTGTATTGTCCTGTCTCCAGGTTATAGTGTGTATTGTCCTGTCCTGTCTCCAGGTTATAGTGTGTATTGTCCTGTCTCCAGTGTGTATTGTCCTGTCTCCAGGTTATAGTGTGTATTGTCCTGTCTCCAGTGTGTATTGTCCTGTCTCCAGGTTATAGTGTGTATTGTCCTGTCTCCAGGTTATAGTGTGTATTGTCCTGTCTCCAGGTTATAGTGTGTATTGTCCTGTCTCCAGTGTGTATTGTCCTGTCTCCAGGTTATAGTGTGTGTCCTGTCTCCAGTGTGTATTGTCCTGTCTCCAGGTTATAGTGTATTGTCCTGTCTCCAGGTTATAGTGTATTGTCCTGTCTCCAGGTTATAGTGTGTATTGTCCTGTCTCCAGTGTGTATTGTCCTGTCTCCAGGTTATAGTGTGTATTGTCCTGTCTCCAGGTTATAGTGTGTATTGTCCTGTCTCCAGGTTATAGTGTGTATTGTCCTGTCTCCAGGTTATAGTGTGTATTGTCCTGTCTCCAGTGTGTATTGTCCTGTCTCCAGGTTATAGTGTGTATTGTCCTGTCTCCAGGTTATAGTGTGTATTGTCCTGTCTCCAGGTTATAGTGTATTGTCCTGTCTCCAGGTTATAGTGTGTATTGTCCTGTCTCCAGTGTGTATTGTCCTGTCTCCAGGTTATAGTGTGTATTGTCCTGTCTCCAGGTTAGGTTATAGTGTGTATTGTCCTGTCTCCAGTGTGTATTGTCCTGTCTCCAGGTTATAGTGTGTATTGTCCTGTCTCCAGGTTATGTATTGTCCTGTCTCCAGGTTATAGTGTGTATTGTCCTGTCTCCAGTGTGTATTGTCCTGTCTCCAGGTTATAGTGTGTTGTCCTGTCTCCAGGTTATAGTGTGTATTGTCCTGTCTCCAGGTTATAGTGTGTATTGTCCTGTCTCCAGGTTATAGTGTGTATTGTCCTGTCTCCAGTGTGTATTGTCCTGTCTCCAGGTTATAGTGTGTATTGTCCTGTCTCCAGGTTATAGTGTGTATTGTCCTGTCTCCAGGTTATAGTGTGTATTGTCCTGTCTCCATTGTCCTGTCTCCAGGTTATAGTGTGTATTGTCCTGTCTCCAGTGTGTATTGTCCTGTCTCCAGGTTATAGTGTGTATTGTCCTGTCTCCAGGTTATAGTGTATTGTCCTGTCTCCAGGTTATAGTGTGTATTGTCCTGTCTCCAGGTTATCCTGTGTGGTATTGTCCTGTCTCCAGGTTATAGTGTGTATTGTCCTGTCTTATAGTGTGTATTGTCCTGTCTCCAGGTTATAGTGTGTATTGTCCTGTCTCCAGGTTATAGTGTGTATTGTCCTGTCTCCAGGTTATAGTGTATTGTCCTGTCTCCAGTTATAGTGTATTGTCCTGTCTCCAGGTTATAGTGTGTATTGTCCTGTCTCCAGGTTATAGTGTGTATTGTCCTGTCTCCAGTGTGTATTGTCCTGTCTCCAGGTTATAGTGTGTATTGTCCTGTCTCCAGTGTGTATTGTCCTGTCTCCAGGTTATAGTGTGTATTGTCCTGTCTCCAGTGTGTATTGTCCTGTCTCCAGTGTGTATTGTCCTGTCTCCAGGTTATAGTGTGTATTGTCCTGTCTCCAGTGTGTATTGTCCTGTCTCCAGGTTATAGTGTGTATTGTCCTGTCTCCAGGTTATAGTGTGTATTGTCCTGTCTCCAGGTTATAGTGTGTATTGTCCTGTCTCCAGGTTATAGTGTGTATTGTCCTGTCTCCAGGTTATAGTGTGTATTGTCCTGTCTCCAGGTTATAGTGTGTATTGTCCTGTCTCCAGGTTATAGTGTGTATTGTCCTGTCTCCAGGTTATAGTGTGTATTGTCCTGTCTCCAGGTTATAGTGTGTATTGTCCTGTCTCCAGTGTGTATTGTCCTGTCTCCAGGTTATAGTGTGTATTGTCCTGTCTCCAGGTTATAGTGTGTATTGTCCTGTCTCCAGGTTATATTGTCCTGTCTCCAGGTTATAGTGTGTGTATTGTCCTGTCTCCAGTGTGTATTGTCCTGTCTCCAGGTTATAGTGTGTATTGTCCTGTCTCCAGGTTATAGTGTGTATTGTCCTGTCTCCAGTGTGTATTGTCCTGTCTCCAGGTTATAGTGTGTATTGTCCTGTCTCCAGGTTATAGTGTGTATTGTCCTGTCTCCAGTGTGTATTGTCCTGTCTCCAGGTTATAGTGTGTATTGTCCTGTCTCCAGTGTGTATTGTCCTGTCTCCAGGTTATAGTGTGTATTGTCCTGTCTCCAGGTTATAGTGTGTATTGTCCTGTCTCCAGTGTGTATTGTCCTGTCTCCAGGTTATAGTGTGTATTGTCCTGTCTCCAGGTTATAGTGTGTATTGTCCTGTCTCCAGTTATGTATTGTCCTCCTGTCTCCAGGTTATAGTGTGTATTGTCCTGTCTCCAGTGTGTATTGTCCTGTCTCCAGGTTATAGTGTGTATTGTCCTGTCTCCAGGTTATAGTGTGTATTGTCCTGTCTCCAGTGTGTATTGTCCTGTCTCCAGGTTATAGTGTGTATTGTCCTGTCTCCAGGTTATAGTGTGTATTGTCCTGTCTCCAGGTTATAGTGTGTATTGTCCTGTCTCCAGTGTGTATTGTCCTGTCTCCAGGTTATAGTGTGTATTGTCCTGTCTCCAGGTTATAGTGTGTATTGTCCTGTCTCCAGGTTATAGTGTGTATTGTCCTGTCTCCAGGTTATAGTGTGTATTGTCCTGTCTCCAGGTTATAGTGTGTATTGTCCTGTCTCCAGGTTATAGTGTGTATTGTCCTGTCTCCAGTGTGTATTGTCCTGTCTCCAGGTTATAGTGTGTATTGTCCTGTCTCCAGGTTATAGTGTGTATTGTCCTGTCTCCAGGTTATAGTGTGTATTGTCCTGTCTCCAGGTTATAGTGTGTATTGTCCTGTCTCCAGGTTATTGTCCTGTCTCCAGTGTGTATTGTCCTGTCTCCAGGTTATAGTGTATTGTCCTGTCTCCAGGTTATAGTGTATTGTCCTGTCTCCAGTGTGTATTGTCCTGTCTCCAGGTTATAGTGTGTATTGTCCTGTCTCCAGGTTATAGTGTGTATTGTCCTGTCTCCAGTGTGTATTGTCCTGTCTCCAGGTTATAGTGTGTATTGTCCTGTCTCCAGGTGTGTGTGTATTGTCCTGTCTCCAGTTATAGTGTGTATTGTCCTGTCTCCAGGTTATAGTGTGTATTGTCCTGTCTCCAGGTTATAGTGTGTATTGTCCTGTCTCCAGGTTATAGTGTGTATTGTCCTGTCTCCAGGTTATAGTGTGTATTGTCCTGTCTCCAGGTTATAGTGTGTATTGTCCTGTCTCCAGGTTATAGTGTATTGTCCTGTCTCCAGGTTATAGTGTGTATTGTCCTGTCTCCAGGTTATAGTGTGTATTGTCCTGTCTCCAGGTTATAGTGTGTATTGTCCTGTCTCCAGGTTATAGTGTTCTCAGTGTGTATTGTCCTGTCTCCAGGTTATAGTGTGTATTGTCCTGTCTCCAGGTTATAGTCCTGTCTGTATGTCCTGTCTCCAGGTTATAGTGTGTATTGTCCTGTCTCCAGTGTGTATTGTCCTGTCTCCAGGTTATAGTGTATTGTCCTGTCTCCAGGTTATAGTGTGTATTGTCCTGTCTCCAGGTTATAGTGTGTATTGTCCTGTCTCCAGGTTATAGTATTGTCCTGTCTCCAGGTTATAGTGTGTATTGTCCTGTCTCCAGGTTATAGTGTGTATTGTCCTGTCTCCAGGTTATAGTGTGTATTGTCCTGTCTCCAGGTTATCCTGTCTCCAGTGTGTATTGTCCTGTCTCCAGGTTATAGTGTGTATTGTCCTGTCTCCAGTGTGTATTGTCCTGTCTCCAGGTTATAGTGTGTATTGTCCTGTCTCCAGTGTGTATTGTCCTGTCTCCAGGTTATAGTCCTGTCTCCAGGTTATAGTGTATTGTCCTGTCTCCAGGTTATAGTGTGTATTGTCCTGTCTCCAGGTTATAGTGTGTATTGTCCTGTCTCCAGGTTATAGTGTGTATTGTCCTGTCTCCAGGTTATAGTGTGTATTGTCCTGTCTCCAGGTTATAGTGTGTATTGTCCTGTCTCCAGTGTGTATTGTCCTGTCTCCAGGTGTATTGTCCTGTCTCCAGGTTATGTGTATTGTCCTGTCTCCAGGTTATAGTGTGTATTGTCCTGTCTCCAGGTTATAGTGTGTATTGTCCTGTCTCCAGGTTATAGTGTGTATTGTCCTGTCTCCAGGTTATAGTGTGTATTGTCCTGTCTCCAGTGTGTATTGTCCTGTCTCCAGGTTATAGTGTGTATTGTCCTGTCTCCAGGTTATAGTGTGTATTGTCCTGTCTCCAGGTTATAGTGTGTATTGTCCTGTCTCCAGGTTATATTGTCCTGTCTCCAGGTTATAGTGTGTATTGTCCTGTCTCCAGGTTATAGTGTGTATTGTCCTGTCTCCAGGTTATAGTGTGTATTGTCCTGTCTCCAGGTTATAGTGTGTATTGTCCTGTCTCCAGGTTATAGTCTCCAGTTATAGTATTGTCCTGTCTCCAGGTTATAGTGTATTGTCCTGTCTCCAGTTATAGTGTGTATTGTCCTGTCTCCAGGTTATAGTGTGTATTGTCCTGTCTCCAGGTTATAGTGTGTATTGTCCTGTCTCCAGTGTGTATTGTCCTGTCTCCAGGTTATAGTGTATTGTCCTGTCTCCAGGTTATAGTGTATTGTCCTGTCTCCAGTGTGTATTGTCCTGTCTCCAGGTTATAGTGTGTATTGTCCTGTCTCCAGGTTATTGTGTATTGTCCTGTCTCCAGGTTATAGTGTGTATTGTCCTGTCTCCAGGTTATAGTGTGTATTGTCCTGTCTCCAGTGTGTATTGTCCTGTCTCCAGGTTATAGTGTGTATTGTCCTGTCTCCAGGTTATAGTGTGTATTGTCCTGTCTCCAGGTTATAGTGTGTATTGTCCTGTCTCCAGGTTATAGTGTGTTGTCCTGTCTCCAGGTTATAGTGTATTGTCCTGTCTCCAGGTTATAGTGTCTCCAGTATTGTCCTGTCTCCAGGTTATAGTGTGTATTGTCCTGTCTCCAGGTTATTGTCCTGTCTCCAGTTATAGTGTATTGTCCTGTCTCAGGTTATAGTGTGTATTGTCCTGTCTCCAGTGTGTATTGTCCTGTCTCCAGGTTATTGTCCTGTCTCCAGGTTATAGTGTGTTGTCCTGTCTCCAGTGTTATAGTGTGTATTGTCCTGTCTCCAGGTTATAGTGTGTATTGTCCTGTCTCCAGGTTATAGTGTGTATTGTCCTGTCTCCAGGTTATAGTGTGTATTGTCCTGTCTCCAGGTTATAGTGTATTGTCCTGTCTCCAGGTTATAGTGTGTATTGTCCTGTCTCCAGGTTATAGTGTGTATTGTCCTGTCTCCAGGTTATAGTGTGTATTGTCCTGTCTCCAGGTTATAGTGTGTATTGTCCTGTCTCCAGGTTATAGTTATAGTCCTGTGTGTATTGTCCTGTCTCCAGGTTATAGTGTGTATTGTCCTGTCTCCAGGTTATAGTGTGTATTGTCCTGTCTCCAGGTTATAGTATTGTCCTGTCTCCAGGTTATAGTGTGTCCTGTCTCCAGGTTATAGTGTGTATTGTCCTGTCTCCAGGTTATAGTGTGTATTGTCCTGTCTCCAGGTTATTGTCCTGTCTCCAGGTTATAGTGTGTATTGTCCTGTCTCCAGGTTATAGTGTGTATTGTCCTGTCTCCAGGTTATAGTGTGTATTGTCCTGTCTCCAGGTTATAGTGTGTATTGTCCTGTCTCCAGGTTATATTGTCCTGTCTCCAGGTTATATTGTCCTGTCTCCAGTTATAGTGTGTATTGTCCTGTCTCCAGGTTAGTGTGTATTGTCCTGTCTCCAGGTTATAGTGTGTATTGTCCTGTCTCCAGGTTATAGTGTGTATTGTCCTGTCTCCAGTGTGTATTGTCCTGTCTCCAGGTTATAGTGTATTGTCCTGTCTCCAGGTTATAGTGTGTATTGTCCTGTCCCAGGTGTCTCCAGGTTATAGTGTGTATTGTCCTGTCTCCAGGTTATAGTGTGTATTGTCCTGTCTCCAGGTTATAGTGTGTATTGTCCTGTCTCCAGGTTATAGTGTGTATTGTCCTGTCTCCAGGTTGTAGTGTTGTCCTGTCTCCAGGTTATAGTGTGTATTGTCCTGTCTCCAGGTTATAGTGTGTATTGTCCTGTCTCCAGGTTATAGGTATTGTCCTGTCTCCAGGTTATAGTGGTATTGTCCTGTCTCCAGGTTATAGTGTGTATTGTCCTGTCTCCAGGTTATAGTGTATTGTCCTGTAGTGTTGTCCTGTCTCCAGGTTATAGTGTGTATTGTCCTGTCTCCAGGTTATAGTGTGTATTGTCCTGTCTCAGTTAGTTAGGTTAGTGTGTATTGTCCTGTCTCCAGTGTGTATTGTCCTGTCTCCAGGTTATTGTCCTGTCCCCAGTTATAGTGTATTGTCCTGTCTCCAGGTTATAGTGTGTATTGTCCTGTCTCCAGTGTGTATAGTCTCCAGTGTGTATTGTCCTATCTCCAGGTTATAGTGTATTGTCCTGTCTCCAGGTTATAGTGTGTATTGTCCTGTCTCCAGTGTGTATTGTCCTGTCTCCAGTGTGTATTGTCCTGTCTCCAGTGTGTGTATTGTCCTGTCTCCAGGTTATAGTCTGTATTGTCCTGTCTCCAGGTTAGTGAGACAGATAAATGGTTGATGGTACATAGCCAGTGTGTAATAAGGATGATATCTATTCATATCCTGGTAGTGGTTGTCAAAACCCCAGTGAATATTGTGTTACATAATCAGACCCTATCTCATGAATCATTAGTGGTACATAACTGATCAGTGGTACATAACCCCAGTTAGTGGTACATATCTCCCTATACATAACCCCAGTGGTTAGTGGTACATAACCCCAGTTAGTGGTACATATCCCCCAGTATGGTACATAACCCCAGTTAGTGGTACATAACCCCAGTTAGTGGTACATATCTCCCTATACATAACCCCAGTTAGTGGTACATAACCCCAGTTAGTGGTACATAACCCCAGTTATACATAACCCCAGTTAGTGGTACATAACCCCAGTTAGTGGTACATAACCCCAGTTAGTGGTACATAACCCCAGTCAGTGGTACATATCTCCCTATACATAACCCCAGTCAGTGGTACATATCTCCCTATACATAACCCCAGTTAGTGGTACATATCTCCCTATACATAACCCCAGTCAGTGGTACATATCTCCCTATACATAACCCCAGTCAGTGGTACATAACCCCAGTTAGTGGTACATACATAACCCCCAGTTAGTGGTACATATCTCCCTATACATAACCCCAGTTAGTGGTATATCTCCCTATACATAACCCCAGTGGTTATAACCCCCCCAGTCAGGTACATATCTCCCTATACATAACCCCAGTCAGTGGTACATATCTCCCTATACATAACCCCAGTTAGTGGTACATATCTCCCTATACATAACCCCAGTTAGTGGTACATATCTCCCTATACATAACCCCAGTTAGTGGTACATATCTCCCTATACATAACCCCAGTCAGTGGTACATATCTCCCTATACATAACCCCAGTCAGTGGTACATATCTCCCTATACATAACCCCAGTTAGTGGTACATATCTCCCTATACATAACCCCAGTTAGTGGTACATATCTCCCTATACATAACCCCAGTTAGTGGTACATATCCCCCTATACATAACCCCAGTTAGTGGTACATATCTCCCTATACATAACCCCAGTCAGTGGTACATATCTCCCTATACATAACCCCAGTTAGTGGTACATATCTCCCTATACATAACCCCAGTTAGTGGTACATATCTCCCTATACATAACCCCAGTTAGTGGTACATATCTCCCTATACATAACCCCAGTTAGTGGTACATATCTCCCTATACATAACCCCAGTTAGTGGTACATATCTCCCTATACATAACCCCAGTTAACCCCAGTGGTACATATCTCCCTATACATAACCCCAGTTAGTGGTACATATCTCCCTATACATAACCCCAGTCAGTGGTATCTCCTATACATAACCCCAGTTAGTGGTACATATCTCCCTATACATAACCCCAGTTAGTGGTACATATCTCCCTATACATAACCCCACCATAACCCCAGTTAGTGGTACATAACCCCAGTCTGTATATCCCCCTATACATAACCCCAGTTAGTGGTACATATCTCCCTATACATAACCCCAGTCAGTGGTACATATCTCCCTATACATAACCCCAGTTAGTGGTACATATCTCCCTATACATAACCCCAGTTAGTGGTACATATCTCCCTATACATAACCCCAGTCAGTGGTACATATCTCCCTATACATAACCCCAGTTAGTGGTACATATCTCCCTATACATAACCCCAGTCAGTGGTACATATCTCCCTATACATAACTCCCACCAGGGGTACATATCTCCCTATACATAACCCCAGTCAGTGGTACATATCTCCAGTCAGTGGTACATAACCCCAGTTAGTGGTACATATCTCCCTATACATAACCCCAGTCAGTGGTACATATCTCCCTATACATAACCCCAGTCAGTGGTACATAACCCCAGTCAGTGGTACATAACCCCAGTGCTGTATATCTCCCTATACATAACCCCCACCAGGGGTACATATCTCCCTATACATAACCCCAGTTAGTGGTACATATCTCCCTATACATAACCCCAGTCAGTGGTACATATCTCCCTATACATAACCCCAGTCAGTGGTACATAACCCCAGTCAGTGGTACATATCTCCCTATACATAACCCCAGTCAGTGGTACATATCTCCCTATACATAACCCCAGTCAGTGGTACATATCTCCCTATACATAACCCCAGTCAGTGGTACATATCTCCCTATACATAACCCCAGTCAGTGGTACATATCTCCCTATACATAACCCCAGTCAGTGGTACATAACCCCAGTCAGTGGTACATATCTCCCTATACATAACCCCAGTCAGTGGTACATATCTCCCTATACATAACCCCAGTCAGTGGTACTCCCTATATCTCCCAGTCATACATAACCCCCAGTCAGTGGTACATATCTCCCTATACATAACCCCAGTCAGTGGTACATATCTCCCTATACATAACCCCAGTCAGTGGTACATATCTCCCTATACATAACCCCAGTCAGTGGTACATATCTCCCTATACATAACCCCAGTCAGTGGTACATATCTCCCTATACATAACCCCAGTCAGTGGTACATATCTCCCTATACATAACCCCAGTCAGTGGTACATATCTCCCTATACATAACCCCAGTCAGTGGTACATATCTCCCTATACATAACCCCAGTCAGTGGTACATATCTCCCTATACATAACCCCAGTCAGTGGTACATATCTCCCTATACATAACCCCAGTCAGTGGTACATATCTCCCTATACATAGTCCCCAGTCAGCCAGTGGTACATATCTCCCTATACATAACCCCAGTCAGTGGTACATAACCCCAGTCAGTGGTACATATCTCCCTATACATAACCCCAGTCAGTGGTACATATCTCCCTATACATAACCCCAGTCAGTGGTACATATCTCCCTATACATAACCCCAGTCAGTGGTACATATCTCCCTATACATAACCCCAGTCAGTGGTACATATCTCCCTATACATAACCCCAGTCAGTGGTACATATCTCCCTATACATAACCCCAGTCAGTGGTACATATCTCCCTATACATAACCCCAGTCAGTGGTACATATCTCCCTATACATAACCCCAGTCAGTGGTACATATCTCCCTATACATAACCCCAGTCAGTGGTACATATCTCCCTATACATAACCCCAGTCAGTGGTACATAACCCCAGTCAGTGGTACATAACCCCAGTCAGTGGTACATATCTCCCTATACATAACCCCAGTCAGTGGTACATATCTCCCTATACATAACCCCAGTCAGTGGTACATATCTCCCTATACATAACCCCAGTCAGTGGTACATATCTCCTATCTCCCCAGTATACATATCTCCTATACCCCAGTCAGTGGTACATATCTCCCTATACATAACCCCAGTCAGTGGTACATATCTCCCTATACATAACCCCAGTCAGTGGTACATATCTCCCTATACATAACCCCAGTCAGTGGTACATATCTCCCTATACATAACCCCAGTCAGTGGTACATATCTCCCTATACATAACCCCAGTCAGTGGTACATATCTCCCTATACATAACCCCAGTCAGTGGTACATATCTCCCTATACATAACCCCAGTCAGTGGTACATATCTCCCTATACATAACCCCAGTCAGTGGTACATATCTCCCTATACATAACCCCAGTCAGTGGTACATATCTCCCTATACATAACCCCAGTCAGTGGTACATATCTCCCTATACATAACCCCAGTCAGTGGTACATATCTCCCTATACATAGCCCCTATACAGTCAGTGGTACATAACCCCAGCCAGTGGTACATATCTCCCTATACATAACCCCAGTCTGTGGTACATATCTCCCGATACATAACCCCAGTCAGTGGTACATATCTCCCTATACATAACCCCCATCAGTGGTACATATCTCCCTATACATAACCCCAGTCAGTGGTACATATCTCCCTATACATAACCCCAGTCAGTGGTACATATCTCCCTATACATAACCCCAGTCAGTGGTACATATCTCCCTATACATAACCCCAGTCAGTGGTACATATCTCCCTATACATAACCCCAGTCGGTGGTACATATCTCCCTATACATAGCCCCCAGTCAGTGGTACATATCTCCCTATACATAACCCCAGTCGGTGGTACATATCTCCCTATACATAACCCCAGTCAGTGGTACATAACCCCAGCCAGTGGTACATATCTCGCTATACATAGCCCCAGTGCTGGGCTGATTTACAGATTTACAGGCAACTGCCAAAATAAAGAAAACACCAACATAAAGTGTGTGAGTAGGACGCAGTCATTGCGCTAACGCTAGTTAGCAGTCGTTGCGCTAACGCTAGTTAGCAGTCGTTGCGCTAACGCTAGTTAGCAGTCATTGCGCTAACGCTAGTTAGCAACTTTCTTCAAACTGCACACAGAGATATACAAAATGGTATCCACAAGTTCATCTGACTCTGGGGAAGTAGATAAATTGCCAAAATCCCAAAGTATCCCTTTAAGGCTATTTTACAATTGAATGGGACCTTAATTTTTATTATATTTAACTAGGAAAGTCAGTTAAGAACAAATTCTTATTTTCAATGACGGCCCTAGGAACAGTGGGTTAACTGCCTGTTCAGGGGCAGAACAACAGATTTGTACCTTGTCAGCTCGGGGATTTGAACTTGCAACCTTTCGGTTACTAGTCCAACACTCTAACCACTAGGCTACCCTGCCACCCCGAATAACACATCCATGGACCAAATGTTGAGGTGACTGTAACTATACACGTCATGTCATCATATAAAACGTCTATGTTCAAGATGGCGTGCACAGGTCGTCTCAGGTCGTCACAGGTCGTCACAGGTCGTCACAGGTCGTCTCAGGTCGTCTCAGGTCGTCTCAGGTCCTCTCAGGTCGTGTCTCAGGTCCTCTCAGGTCGTGTCTCAGGTCCTCTCAGGTCCTCTCAGGTCCTCTCAGGTCGTCTCAGGTCCTCTCAGGTCGTCTCAGGTCGTCTCAGGTCGTCACAGGTCGTCACAGGTCGTCTCAGGTCCTCTCAGGTCCTCTCAGGTCCTCTCAGGTCGTCTCAGGTCCTCTCAGGTCGTCTCAGGTCGTCACAGGTCGTCACAGGTCGTCACAGGTCGTCTCAGGTCCTCTCAGGTCCTCTCAGGTCGTCTCAGGTCGTCACAGGTCTCTCAGGTCGTCTCAGGTCCTCTCAGGTCTCTGGAGATGCATTCACCTTATGACATCCAGTGGAACAGTAGTGCATCTAAATATTTTAAGGGGGAGGGGGGGTGAGAGGGATTACTTTATCCTATCCTAGGTATTCCTTAAAGAGGTGGGGTTTCAGGTGTCTCCGGAAGGTGGTGATTGACTCTGCTGTCCTGGCGTCGTGAGGGAGTTTGTTCCACCATTGGGGGGCCAGAGCAGCGAACAATTTTGACTGGGCTGAGCGGGAACTGTACTTCCTCAGTGGTAGGGAGGCGAGCAGGCCAGAGGTGGATGAACGCAGTGCCTGATCAGAGCCTGGAGGTACTGAGGTGCCGTTCCCCTCACAGCTCCGTAGGCAAGCACCATGGTCTTGTAGCGGATGCGAGCTTCAACTGGAAGCCAGTGGAGGGAGCGGAGGAGCGGGGTGACGTGAGAGAACTTGGGAAGGTTGAACACCAGACGGGCTGCGGCGTTCTGGATGAGTTGTAGGGGTTTAATGGCACAGGCAGGGAGCCCAGCCAACAGCGAGTTGCAGTAATCCAGACGGGAGATGACAAGTGCCTGGATTAGGACCTGCGCCGCTTCCTGTGTGAGGCAGGGTCGTACTCTGCGGATGTTGTAGAGCATGAACCTACAGGAACGGGTCACCGCCTTGATGTTAGTTGAGAACGACAGGGTGTTGTCCAGGATCACGCCAAGGTTCTTAGCGCTCTGGGAGGAGGACACAATGGAGTTGTCAACCGTGATGGCGAGAACATGGAACGGGCAGTCCTTCCCCGGGAGGAAGAGCAGCTCCGTCTTGCCGAGGTTCAGCTTGAGGTGGTGATCCGTCATCCACACTGATATGTCTGCCAGACATGCAGAGATGCGATTCGCCACCTGGTCATCAGATGGGGGAAAGGAGAAGATTAATTGTGTGTCGTCTGCATAGCAATGATAGGAGAGACCATGTGAGGTTATGACAGAGCCAAGTGACTTGGTGTATAGCGAGAATAGGAGAGGGCCTAGAACAGAGCCCTGGGGACACCAGTGGTGAGAGCACGTGGTGTGGAGACGGATTCTCGCCACGCCACCTGGTAGGAGCGACCTGTCAGGTAGGACGCAATCCAAGCGTGGGCCGCGCCGGAGATGCCCAACTCGGAGAGGGTGGAGAGGAGGATCTGATGGTTCACAGTATCGAAGGCAGCCGATAGGTCTAGAAGGATGAGAGCAGAGGAGAGAGAGTTAGCTTTAGCAGTGCGGAGCGCCTCCGTGATACAGAGAAGAGCAGTCTCAGTTGAATGACTAGTCTTGAAACCTGACTGATTTGGATCAAGAAGGTCATTCTGAGAGAGATAGCGGGAGAGCTGGCCAAGGACGGCACGTTCAAGAGTTTTGGAGAGAAAAGAAAGAAGGGATACTGGTCTGTAGTTGTTGACATCGGAGGGATCGAGTGTAGGTTTTTTCAGAAGGGGTGCAACTCTCGCTCTCTTGAAGACGGAAGGGGCGTAGCCAGCGGTCAGGGATGAGTTGATGAGAGAGGTGAGGTAAGGGAGAAGGTCTCCGGAAATGGTCTGGAGAAGAGAGGAGGGGATAGGGTCAAGCGGGCAGGTTGTTGGGCGGCCGGCCGTCACAAGACGCGAGATTTCATCTGGAGAGAGAGGGGAGAAAGAGGTCAGAGCACAGGGTAGGGCAGTGTGAGCAGAACCAGCGGTGTCGTTTGACTTAGCAAACGAGGATCGGATGTCGTCGACCTTCTTTTCAAAATGGTTGACGAAGTCATCTGCAGAGAGGGAGGAGGGGGGGGAGGGGGGAGGAGGATTCAGGAGGGAGGAGAAGGTTGCAAAGAGCTTCCTAGGGTTAGAGGCAGATCCTTGGAATTTAGAGTGGTAGAAAGTGGCTTTAGCAGCAGAGAGAGAAGAGGAAAATGTAGAGAGGAGGGAGTGAAAGGATGTCAGGTCCGCAGGGAGGCGAGTTTTCCTCCATTTCCGCTCGGCTGCCCGGAGCCCTGTTCTAATCATCTGTGCAGAACCTCGAACCGCTTTGGTCACTCTTTGCACCATGTACTTTTAATGGAATCTCAACTGCAGTCCAGGTTCGTTGGTTCTGTTATTAGACGATGCACAGTGATGACACATTCGTCTTGGAACTAAATATCTGACATTATATTCCCATGTTATTAGACGATGCACAGTGATGACACATTCGTCATGGAACTAAATATCTGACATTATATTCCCATGTTATTAGACGATGCACAGTGATGACACATTCGTCTTGGAACTAAATATCTGACATTATATTCCCATGTTATTAGACGATGCACAGTGATGACACGTTCGTCTTGGAACTAAATATCTGACATTATATTCCCATTTGAACCTTACGGTGTTTTTAAATGGTTGAAAGGGGAGTGACAGACATTTAGGTGACAACTAATCCAAAAATCAAGACATGGTTTTTTCCATTGGAATTTGGTAGTGCATTTTAGATGGTGAAAAGCATAGTGACACTGTACAATTGAACTGACTTTTAGCTGTCTTTTTGAGTGGGTAAGGTATCTACTTCTAGCCATGGTAACCAAAATAATTGGGTAACTGGGCATTTTTAGACATGACCCTAAGCATGATGGACACGACTTGCTTAATGAACTCAGGAGGCAGCTCTGTGTAGAAGCAAGCTCTGTGTAGACGCAGGTGTTTTCAACTCAGGAAGCAGCTCTGTGAAGGAAGCAGGTGTTTTCAACTCAGGAAGCAGCTCTGTGTAGAAGCAGGTGTTTTCAACTCAGGAAGCAGCTCTGTGTGTTTTCAGAAGCAGCTCTGTGTAGAAGCAGGTGTTTTCAACAAAGGAGGCAGCTCTGTGTAGGCAGGCAGCTCTGTGTAGAAGCAGGTGTTTTCAACTCAGGAGGCAGCTCTGTGTAGAAGCAGGTGTTTTCAACTCAGGAAGCAGCTCTGTGTAGAAGCAGGTGTTTTCAACTCAGGAGGCAGCTCTGTGTAGAAGCAGGTGTTTTCAACTCAGGAGGCAGCTCTGTGTAGAAGCAGGTGTTTTCAACAGAGCCGACTCACTCCAGTGTTTCCATGACGTTGTCAGTTACCTGAACGTTGTCCTCTGGCTATAGATATTAGAAAACATCACCAGCCCTGAATGAAACTACGGTATGAGTGACACCTTTCATTCAGAGGGCGTCCCAAATGGCACCCTATTCCCCTAGAGCCCTGGTCTAAAATAGTGCACTATATAGGGCATAGGGTGCAATTTGAAATGCAATCCCAGCCTGGACTACAGTCTCTGTTTTAGAAGCATAGTACTACTTAAAGGGTCCAGTGACCCCCAGTCCAGCTGGGGAGAGTGGAGTTTGGAGAGGGGAGAGTGGAGAGTGGAGAGTGGAGAGTGGAGAGGGGAGAGGGGAGAGTGGAGAGTGGAGAATGGAGGGGAGAGTGGAGAGGGGAGAGGGGGGAGAGGGGAGAGGGAGAGGGGTGAGGGTGGAGAATGGAGAGGGGAGAGGGAGAGAGGGAGAGTGGAGAGGGGAGAGGGGAGGGGAGAGGGAGAGGGGAGAGGGGAGAGGGAGAGGGGGGAGAGGGAGAGAATGGAGAGGGAGGGGGAGAGTGGAGAGGGAGAGGGGAGAATGGAGAGGGGAGAGAGGGGAGAATGGAGAGGGGAGAATGGAGAGGGGAGAGTGGAGGGGGAGAGGGAGGGGAGAGGGAGAGTGTCTCGTTGTTTAGTGGATTATCCATCTCTACTCTTTGGAGAAATAAATAGTGTCCATCCAAACTCAGAAATACGAAGAATAAAACCAAGACCTCTGGTTTTATGTTTCATCTTGCTTTTGATTTTGCTGTTGTACTCTGAAGTACCTGTATAGAATAGTATTTGAATTAACTAGTGAATGAAAGGCAGTCTTTGAAAATCCCAGCATGGTGTTTTGAGATTGCATTGAGACTGGAGCAGCTCTGTAGAAAATCTGGTCTCTTTGTCAGAAGCTGTTGACAAAATAGACAAGCGCTTAGACATGGCCTTGCATACAATACAATACAATAAATGCCATTCCATAGACATAGTAGACATAGACACAATGCTGAGCTTCTGTATGCAGAGTCAACATTCCATCTCTTCACCTCTGAATCGTTCCTCCTCTTTCTCTCCCCTCTCCCTTCTTACAGAGTTCTTCCTGGAGCTCCTCGACAACAGTGAGAAATCCCTGAATAACATGTTCACGCGGACCTACGGGAAGCTGTACATGCAGAACAGTGAGCTGTTCCAGGACCTGTTCACGGAGCTGAAGCGTTACTACACTGGGGGGAACGTCAACCTGGAGGAGATGCTGAATGACTTCTGGTCCCGTCTGCTAGAGAGGATGTTTCAGCTGCTGAACTCTCAGTACCACTTCACTGACGACTACTTGGAGTGCGTCAGTAAATACACTGACCAGCTGAAGCCTTTCGGTGACGTGCCCCGGAAACTAAAGGCCCAGGTCACGAGGGCCTTCATCGCTGCAAGGACCTTCGTCCAGGGCCTCATGGTGGGCAGGGAGGTGGCTAACAGGGTGGCTAAGGTACGTTACTCAGTTCATGGTCTTCTCACCCGAATCCTGACCCTAACTCTGACCCTGACTCTGACCCTGACTCTGACCCTGACTCTGACCCTAACTCTGACCCTGACCCTAACTCTGACCCTAACTCTGACCCAGACCCTAACTCTGACCCTAACTCTGACCCAGACCCTAACTCTGACCCAGACCCTAACTCTGACCCTGACCTTAACTCTGACCCTGACATTAACTCTGACCCTAACTCTGACCCAGACCCTAACTCTGACCCAGATCCTAACTCTCACCCAGACCCTAACTCTGACCCAGACCCTAACTCTGACCCAGACCCTAACTCTGACCGTAACTTTGACCCTGACCCTAGCGCTGACCCAGACCCTAACTCTGACCCTGACATTAACTCTGACCCTAACTCTGACCCAGACCCTAACTCTGACCGTAACTTTGACCCTGACCCTAGCTCTGACCCAGACCCTAACTCTGACCCTGAACCTAACTCTGACCCTAACTCTAACTCTGATAATGCACTACCCAATTTCCAAAATTGCACCTTGTGCATTCTACTATTACAACTATGAAGAGGAAGTAGAAAGCACCCAGTTTGGGAAGCAGTGACCTAGAGGACCGTCTGGTAACCTCTCACCTGTTCTGTCTGGCTCTGGGGGTGTACTCCTCAATGCCTGGGGCTCAGCTGCTGATCTCTTAATGAAATGCATGACAACAACAGCTGGTTGTGATGGTGTATGGAATGACAACAACAGCTGGTTGTGATGGTGTATGGAATGACAATAACAGCTGGTTGTGATGGTGTATGGAAGAACAACAACAGCTGGTTGTGATGGTGTATGGAAGGACAACAACAGCTGGTTGTGATGGTGTATGGAAGAACAACAACAGCTGGTTGTGATGGTGTATGGAAGGACAACAACAGCTGGTTGTGATGGTGTATGGAAGGACAACAACAGCTGGTTGTGATGGTGTATGCAATGACAACAACAGCTGGTTGTGATGGTGTATGGAAGGACAACAACAGCTGGTTGTGATGGTGTATGGAAGGATAACAACAGCTGGTTGTGATGGTGTATGGAATGACAACAACAGCTGGTTGTGATGGTGTATGGAATGACAACAACAGCTGGTTGTGATGGTGTATGGAAGGACAACAACAGCTGGTTGTGATGGTGTATGGAATGACAACAACAGCTGGTTGTGATGGTGTATGGAAGGACAACAACAGCTGGTTGTGATGGTGTATGGAAGGACAACAACAGCTGGTTGTGATGGTGTATGGAAGAACAACAACAGCTGGTTGTGATGGTGTATGGAAGGACAACAACAGCTGGTTGTGATGGTGTATGGAAGGACAACAACAGCTGGTTGTGATGGTGTATGGAATGACAACAACAGCTGGTTGTGATGGTGTATGGAATGACAACAACAGCTGGTTGTGATGGTGTATGGAAGGACAACAACAGCTGGTTGTGATGGTGTATGGAAGGACAACAACAGCTGGTTGTGATGGTGTATGGAATGACAACAACAGCTGGTTGTGATGATGTATGTAAGGACAACATTAGCCCAAGTGCTGGAAAAGTGTGTCTGTGAGGAATATCCAGAATATGTTGTTGTATCATTGGTTACGCCGGTGAAGAGCCGCGTTGGAGCTGATATCCCCAGTGAATTGATGTTGATCTGTTGTTGTCTGCTTGAGTTACAGCAGGGTCTCGTTAGATTTAACAGAGAAAGCATCCAGGTAGCGACTTCATTGTGCCTCGGATTGGTCCACCGAGTGAGTCTACTGTGCACCATTGTTGAGGATAGACTATTACTCAACAGACAAATGCTTTTTCTTCCTATTAGTTCCTCTGGATATAATGACAACCAATCACATAGCCCAGTGGGCTTCCTCACAACATGACCTGGTAATGACATGACGAATCCATTTTGGTTTCCGTGTTACACTTGCAGTGTTATACAATTTACAAGGGGGCTTGAAGTAGTTGAATTTGGAGCTCAACAGATCCAAGTCGTCTCCTGGAATAGGTTTACCTGGGAAATGAGACGTTTCCTCCGTTTAGTGAGAAGTCCTTCTTGTAGCTGAATACCTGATGTTATTTCCTTCGTTTAAATCCGTCTGTTGTGAGACGGTGGCGTCACGAACCGGCTCAAAGTGCGTAACATAAAGGGAGACAATGTGGAGATGAGGAACAACAAAATATATTTATTAACTGAAGTAAACTAAATGTAATTAACACTGGTGTGTGTGTAGTCAGTAGTCAGTAGTGTAAGTGAGTGGGTTGCCTGCATAAATGGGACAATGAGGGGTGTTGAAAGGTGCCAATGCAAACCAACAAAAACAGCCACACAACAAAGCCACAACCAAAATCAGTGTCTGCATGGAGAGAGTCTCCTCAATGGTGTATTTATCCCGGGACACGCCCAGCCCAGGTGTGTCTGCATGGAGAGAGTCTCCTCAATGACTGGGGGAAGAGGTGTATTTATCCTGGGACACACCCAGACCAGGTGTGTCTGCATGGAGAGAGTCTCCTCAATGACTGGGGGAAGAGGTGTATTTATCCTGGGACACACCCAGGCCCAGGTGTGTCTGCATGGAGAGAGTCTCCTCAATGACTGGGGGAAGAGGTGTATTTATCCTGGGACACACCCAGACCAGGTGTGTCTGCATGGAGAGAGTCTCCTCAATGACTGGGGGAAGAGGTGTATTTATCCTGGGACACACCCAGGCCCAGGTGTGTCTGCATGGAGAGAGTCTCCTCAATGACTGGGGGAAGAGGTGTATTTATCCTGGGACACACCCAGCCCAGGTGTGTCTGCATGGAGAGAGTCTCAATGACTGGGGGAAGTGGTGTATTTATCCTGGGACACACCCAGTCCAGGTGTGTCTGCATGGAGAGAGTCTCCTCAATGACTGGGGGAAGAGGTGTATTTATCCTGGGACACACCCAGCCCAGGTGTGTCTGCATGGAGAGAGTCTCCTCAATGACTGGGGGAAGAGGTGTATTTATCCCGGGACACGCCCAGCCCAGGTGTGTCTGCATGAGTCTCCTTAATGACTGGGGGAAGAGGTGTATTTATCCTGGGACACACCCAGCCCAGGTGTGTCTGCATGAGTGTCCTCAATGACTGGGGGAAGAGGTGTATTTATCCTGGGACACACCCAGCCCAGGTGTGTCTGCATGGAGAGAGTCTCCTCAATGACTGGGGGAAGAGGTGTATTTATCCTGGGACACACCCAGCCCAGGTGTGTCTGCATGGAGAGAGTCTCCTCAATGGTGTATTTATCCTGGGACACACCCAGCCCAGGTGTGTCTGCATGAGTCTCCTCAATGACTGGGGGAAGAGGTGTATTTATCCCGGGACACACCCAGCCCAGGTGTGTCTGCATGAGTCTCCCCAATGACTGGGGGAGGGGTGTATTTATCCCGGGACACGCCCAGCCCAGGTGTGTCTGCATGGAGAGAGTCTCCTCAATGACTGGTGGAAGAGGTGTATTTATCCCGGGACACGCCCAGCCCAGGTGTGTCTGCATGAGTCTCCTCAATGACTGGGGGAAGAGGTGTATTTATCCTGGGACACACCCAGCCCAGGTGTGTCTGCATGAGTCTCCCCAATGACTGGGGGAAGAGGTGTATTTATCCTGGGACACACCCAGCCCAGGTGTGTCTGCATGGAGAGAGTCTCAATGACTGGGGGAAGAGGTGTATTTATCCCGGGACACACCCAGGCCCAGGTGTGTCTGCATGGAGAGAGTCTCCTCAATGACTGGGGGAAGAGGTGTATTTATCCTGGGACACACCCAGCCCAGGTGTGTCTGCATGGAGAGAGTCTCCTCAATGACTGGTGGAAGAGGTGTATTTATCCTGGGACACACCCAGCCCAGGTGTGTCTGCACTAATCTGCTTCTGTTATTCTCCTTTACAATGCCCTGCTTCTGTTATTCTCCTTTACAATGCCCTGCTTCTGTTATTCTCCTTTACAATGCCCTGCTTCTGTTATTCTCCTTTACAATGCCCTGCTTCTGTTATTCTCCTTTACAATGCCCTGCTTCTGTTATTCTCCTTTACAATGCCCTGCTTCTGTTATTCTCCTTTACAATGCCCTGCTTCTGTTATTCTCCTTTACAATGCCCTGCTTCTGTTATTCTCCTTTACAATGCCTGCTTCTGTTATTCTCCTTTATGCCCTGCTTCTGTTATTCTCCTTTACAATGCCCTGCTTCTGTTATTCTCCTTACAATGCCCTGCTTCTGTTACAATGCCCTGCTTCTGTTATTCTCCTTTACAATGCCCTGCTTCTGTTATTCTCCTTTACAATGCCCTGCTTCTGTTATTCTCCTTTACAATGCCCTGCTTCTGTTATTCTCCTTACAATGCCCTGCTTCTGTTATTCTCCTTTACAATGCCCTGCTTCTGTTATTCTCCTTTACAATGCCCTGCTTCTGTTATTCTCCTTTACAATGCCCTGCTTCTGTTATTGTCCTTTACAATGCCCTGCTTCTGTTATTCTCCTTTACAATGCCCTGCTTCTGTTATTCTCCTTTACAATGCCCTGCTTCTGTTATTGTCCTTTACAATGCCCTGCTTCTGTTATTCTCCTTTACAATGCCCTGCTTCTGTTATTCTCCTTTACAATGCCCTGCTTCTGTTATTCTCCTTTACAATGCCCTGCTTCTGTTATTCTCCTTTACAATGCCCTGCTTCTGTTATTCTCAATGCCCTTTCTGTTATTCTCCTTACAATGCCCTGCTTCTGTTATTCTCCTTTACAATGCCCTGCTTCTGTTATTCTCCTTTACAATGCCCTGCTTCTGTTATTCTCCTTTACAATGCCCTGCTTCTGTTATTCTCCTTTACAATGCCCTGCTTCTGTTATTCTCCTTACAATGCCCTGCTTCTGTTATTCTCCTTTACAATGCCCTGCTTCTGTTATTCTCCTTACAATGCCCTGCTTCTGTTATTCTCCTTTACAATGCCCTGCTTCTGTTATTCTCCTTTACAATGCCCTGCTTCTGTTATTGTCCTTTACAATGCCCTGCTTCTGTTATTCTCCTTTACAATGCCCTGCTTCTGTTATTCTCCTTTACAATGCCCTGCTTCTGTTATTCTCCTTTACAATGCCCTGCTTCTGTTATTCTCCTTTACAATGCCCTGCTTCTGTTATTCTCCTTTACAATGCCCTGCTTCTGTTATTCTCCTTTACAATGCCCTGCTTCTGTTATTCTCCTTTACAATGCCCTGCTTCTGTTATTGTCCTTTACAATGCCCTCTTCTGTTATTGTCCTTTACAATGCCCTGCTTCTGTTATTCTCCTTTACAATGCCCTGCTTCTGTTATTCTCCTTACAATGCCCTGCTTCTGTTATTGTCCTTTACAATGCCCTGCTTCTGTTATTGTCCTTTACAATGCCCTGCTTCTGTTATTCTCCTTTACAGTGCCCTGCTTCTGTTATTCTCCTTTATAGTGCCCTGCTTCTGTTATTCTCCTTTACAGTGCCCTGCTTATGTTATTCTCCTTTACAGTGCCCTGCTTATGTTATTCACAATGCCCTGCTTCTGTTATTCTCCTTACAATGCCCTGCTTCTGTTATTCTCCTTTACAATGCCCTGCTTCTGTTATTCTCCTTACAATGCCCTGCTTCTGTTATTCTCCTTTACAATGCCCTTGGTTCTGTTATTCTCCTTACAATGCCCTGCTTCTGTTATTCTCCTTTACAATGCCCTGCTTCTGTTATTCTCCTTTACAATGCCCTGCTTCTGTTATTCTTTTACAATGCCCTGCTTCTGTTATTCTCCTTTACAATGCCCTGCTTCTGTTATTCTCCTTTACAATGCCCTGCTTCTGTTATTCTCCTTTACAATGCCCTGCTTCTGTTATTCTCCTTTACAATGCCCTGCTTCTGTTATTCTCCTTTACAATGCCCTGCTTCTGTTATTCTCCTTTACAATGCCCTTGGTTCTGTTATTCTCCTTTACAATGCCCTGCTTCTGTTATTCTCCTTTACATTGCCCTGCTTCTGTTATTCTCCTTTACAGTGCCCTGCTTATGTTATTCTCCTTTACAATGCCCTGCTTCTGTTATTCTCCTTTACAATGCCCTGCTTCTGTTATTCTCCTTTACAATGCCCTGCTTCTGTTATTCTCCTTTACAATGCCCTGCTTCTGTTATTCTCCTTTACAATGCCCTGCTTCTGTTATTCTCCTTTACAATGCCCTGCTTCTGTTATTCTCCTTTACCTGTCCTGCCTTTTGAACTATAAAGAAGTGTCACGTGTCGTAACATTTTTACACTGATTATGATCTAGTTCCCCTTGGTCGTCTCTGAGCAGTGTTGTCTTATAGTTGATGTTGTGTGAAGATTACACCTTCCTTCTGAATGAAACGGTCTGTTAGAGACACTATGCAGAAATCACTCCTCCGTTTCCCCGGGTTGTAAAACTCTAATAGTTTGCGCCTCTTTTCAGTTTATGGGACAAAACAAGCGAGTGTAGTTAGAATCATTGTACCGTCTAAACCCGCTGTGAAAATATAGAATATAAATATATTAGCCATAAAACAAAATATTGTATTTTCAGCTGTTTGAAGCTGGTGTACAAAACCGAAAGCAAAAGACGCTTAAACGGAACATGAATTACCAGAGGCACATAGACATACAGCACATAGACATACAGCACATAGACATGCAGCACATAGACATACAGCACACAGACATACAGCACATAGACATACAGCACATAGACATACAGCACACAGACATACAGCACACAGACATACAGCACATAGACATACAGCACATAGACATACAGCACATAGACATACAGCACATAGACATACAGCACATAGACATACAGCACATAGACATACAGCACATAGACATACAGCACATAGACATGCAGCACATAGACATACAGCACATAGACATACAGCACATAGACATACAGCACATAGACATGCAGCACATAGACATACGGCACATAGACATACGGCACACAGACATACGGCACATAGACATACAGCACACAGACATACAGCACATAGACATACAGCACATAGACATACAGCACATAGACATACGGCACACAGACATACGGCACACAGACATACGGCACATAGACATGCGGCACATAGACATACGGCACACAGACATACGGCACATAGACATACGGCACATAGACATACGGCACATAGACATACGGCACACAGACATACGGCACACAGACATACGGCACATAGAACTACGGCACATAGACATACGGCACATAGACATACGGCACACAGACATACGGCACACAGACATACAGCACACAGACATACAGCACATAGACATACAGCACACAGACATACAGCACATAGACATACGGCACATAGAACTACGGCACATAGACATACGGCACATAGACATACGGCACACAGACATACAGCACATAGACATACAGCACATAGAACAGAAATGTTTTACTTTACCTTTATTTAAACTTTATTTCACAAGTCAGTTAAGAACAAATGATTATTTACAATGACGCTCTACCAGGTTAACCAGTGGGTTAACTGCCTTGTTAAGGGGGCAGAATGACCTTGTCAGCTCGGGGATTCGAACTAGCAACCTTTCGGTCTCTGGCCCACCGCTCTAACCACTAGGCGAACTGCCACCTCCACACTCTAACCACTAGGCGACCTGCCACCTCTACACTCTAACCACTAGGCTACCTGCCTCCTCTACACTCTAAACACTAGGCTACCTGCCTCCTCTACACTCTAACCACTAGGCTACCTGCCTCCTCTACACTCTAACCACTAGGCTACCCTGCCTCCTCTACACTCTAACCACTAGGCTACCTGCCTCCTCTACACTCTAACCACTAGGCTCTAACCACTAGGCTACCTGCCACCCCTACACTCTAACCACTAGGCTACCTGCCTCCTCTACACTCTAACCACTAGGCTACCTGCCTCCTCTACACTCTAACCACTAGGCTACCTGCCTCCTCTACACTCTAACCACTAGGCTACCTGCCTCCTCTACACTCTAACCACTAGGCTACCTGCCTCCTCTACACTCTAACCACTAGGCTCTAACCACTAGGCTACCTGCCACCCCTACACTCTAACCACTAGGCTACCTGCCTCCTCTACACTCTAATCACTAGGCTACCTGCCTCCTCTACACTCTAACCACTAGGCTACCTGCCTCCTCTACACTCTAACCACTAGGCTACCTGCCTCCTCTACACTCTAAACACTAGGCTACCTGCCTCCTCTACACTCTAACCACTAGACTACCTACCTCCTCTACACTCTAACCACTAGACTACCTGCCTCCCCTACACTCTAACCACTAGGCTACCTGCCTCCTCTACACTCTAACCACTAGGCTACCTGCCTCCTCTACACTCTAACCACTAGGCTACCTGCCACCTCTACACTCTAACCACTAGGCGCCCATCTCCTCTACACTCTAACCACTAGGCTACCTACCTCCTCTACACTCTAACCACTAGACTACCTGCCTCCTCTACACTCTAACCACTAGACTACCTGCCTCCTCTACAGTCTAACCACTAGGCTACCTGCAACCTCTACACTCTAACCACTAGGTTACCTGCCTCCCCTACACTCTAACCACTAGGCTACCTGCCGCCCCTACAGTCTAACCACTAGGCTACCTGCCGCCCCTACACTCTAACCACTAGGCTACCTGCCCCCTCTACACTCTAACCACTAGGCTACCTGCCGCCCCTACACTCTAACCACTAGGCTACCTGCCGCCCCTACACTCTAACCACTAGGCTACCTGCCCCCCTCTACACTCTAACCACTAGGCTACCTGCCGCCCCCTACACTCTAACCACTAGGCTACCTGCCGCCCCTACAGTCTAACCACTAGGCTACCTGCCGCCCCTACACTCTAACCACTAGGCTACCTGCCCCCTCTACACTCTAACCACTAGGCTACCTGCCTCCTCTACACTCTAACCACTAGGCTACCTGCCTCCTCTACACTCTAACGACTAGGCGAACTGCCGCACCAAAATCTACCGCTTTGAAGTGACATATTGTAACTTTAATCAGGAATTATAGATGAGAAAATATAGAAAACAAACATACATCTTTTTGAATCAAGCTCACCGTTTAAATGTTGTTTTTTTGTAAGCTAATACTTTGCTATAAGAAAAATAAATCTGTTTATCAGATCATAAATACCAACCTTTAATGAGAAATAATATGAATAGCACTAGGCTACATGGCTTAGTGGTGAAATCTCCCGGTTAAATCTCTTATTTGGCTTTTTTTTTTTTTTTTAACTTACAACAGTTATGTAAGTCCTGTTTTCACTGACATCCACATTCATCTTATGTAACGTAATGGTGCTGAGGAGAGATGATGTGTTTCGTTACGTTACAGTTTGGAAGAGATTCCACTAACACATCACGTGTTGCTTTTCCACTCACTCGCCTTCGTTTGTTGACCCCCAACAATCATTACTAATGATGAGGACAATCGGCTTGTTTATTTTTAGCTGCTTTAGGCTTTGGGGTTTAGTCTTTAGGACAGTTTATGTAAATGGGGAGAGGGAGAGAGGGTAGAGAGATGGAGGGAGTTTATGTAAATGGGGAGAGGGAGAGAGGGTAGAGAGATGGAGGGAGTTTATGTAAATGGGGAGAGGGAGAGAGGGTAGAGAGATGGAGGGAGTTTATGTAAATGGGGAGAGGGAGAGAGGGTAGAGAGATGGAGGGAGTTTATGTAAATGGGGAGAGGGAGAGAGGGTAGAGAGATGGAGGGAGTTTATGTAAATGGGGAGAGGGAGAGAGGGTAGAGAGATGGAGGGAGTTTATGTAAATGGGGAGAGGGAGAGAGGGTAGAGAGATGGAGGGAGTTTATGTAAATGGGGAGAGGGAGAGAGGGTAGAGAGATGGAGGGAGTTTATGTAAATGGGGAGAGGGAGAGAGGGTAGAGAGATGGAGGGAGTTTATGTAAATGGGGAGAGGGAGAGAGGGTAGAGAGATGGAGGGAGTTTATGTAAATGGGGAGAGGGAGAGAGGGTAGAGAGATGGAGGGAGTTTATGTAAATGGGGAGAGGGAGAGAGGGTAGAGAGATGGAGGGAGTTTATGTAAATGGGGAGAGGGAGAGAGGGTAGAGAGATGGAGGGAGTTTATGTAAATGGGGAGAGGGAGAGAGGGTAGAGAGATGGAGGGAGTTTATGTAAATGGGGAGAGGGAGAGAGGGTAGAGAGATGGAGGGAGTTTATGTAAATGGGGAGAGGGAGAGAGGGTAGAGAGATGGAGGGAGTTTATGTAAATGGGGAGAGGGAGAGAGGGTAGAGAGATGGAGGGAGTTTATGTAAATGGGGAGAGGGAGAGAGGGTAGAGAGATGGAGGGAGTTTATGTAAATGGGGAGAGGGAGAGAGGGTAGAGAGATGGAGGGAGTTTATGTAAATGGGGAGAGGGAGAGAGGGTAGAGAGATGGAGGGAGTTTATGTAAATGGGGAGAGGAGAGAGGGTAGAGAGATGGAGGGAGTTTATGTAAATGGGGAGAGGGAGAGAGGGTAGAGAGATGGAGGGAGTTTATGTAAATGGGGAGAGGGAGAGAGGGTAGAGAGATGGAGGGAGTTTATGTAAATGGGGAGAGGGAGAGAGGGTAGAGAGATGGAGGGAGTTTATGTAAATGGGTGTTTCCTCTGGCCCCTGAGAGGAGAGGGGCTTAAAGACGCTGCGGTCTCACAGTGATACAATGCTGCTGTATCACCTCCACTGGTCCTCTGAGCGGAGAGAGATAGAGGGAGAGAGACGGAGGGAGAGAGACGGAGGGAGAGAGACGGAGGGAGAGATACGGAGGGAGAGAGATAGAGGGAGAGAGACCGAGGGAGAGGGACAGGGGGTAGAGGGATGGAGGGAGGGAGAGCGACAGGGGGTAGAGAGATGGAGGGAGAGAGACCGAGGGAGAGGGACAGGGGGTAGAGAGATGGAGGGAGAGAGACCGAGGGAGAGGGACAGGGGGTAGAGGGATGGAGGGAGGGAGAGCGACAGGGGGTAGAGAGATGGAGGGAGAGAGGGTAGAGAGATGGGGGGAGAGGGACAGGGGGTAGAGAGATGGAGGGAGAGGGACAGGGGGTAGAGAGATGGAGGGAGAGGGACAGAAGGTAGAGAGATGGAGAGAGGGACAGGGGGTAGAGAGATGGAGGGAGAGGGACAGGAGGTAGATAGATGGAGGGAGGGAGAGGGAGAGGGGGTAGAAAGAGGGAGGGAGAGGGACAGGGGGTAGAGAGATGGAGGGAGAGGGACAGGGGGTAGAGAGATTGGAGGGAGAGGGACAGGCGGTAGAGAGATGGAGGGAGAGGGACAGGGGGAAGAGAGATTGGAGGAGAGGGACAGGGGGTAGAGAGATGGAGGGAGAGAGAGAGGGACAGGGTGTAGAGAGAGGAAGGGAGAGGGACAGGAGGTAGATAGATGGAGGGAGGGAGGGAGAGGGACAGGGTGTAGAGAGAGGAAGGGAGAGGGACAGGGGTAGAGAGATGGAGGGAGTGGGACGGAGGGAGAGAGATGGAGGGAGATAGACGGAGGGAGAGAGACGGAGGGAGATAGACGGATGGAGAGAGACGGAGGGAGATAGACGGAGGGAGAGAGACGGAGGGAGATAGACGGAGGGAGAGAGACGGAGGGAGAGAGATGGAGGGAGAGAGATGGAGGGAGAGAGATGGAGGGAGATAGACGGAGGGAGAGAGACGGAGGGAGATAGACGGAGGGAGAGAGATGAGGGAGAAAGACTGAGGGAGAGAGACAGGGGGTAGAGAGACAGAGGGAGAGAGATAGAGGGAGAGAGACAGAGGGAGAGAGACAGGGGGTAGAGGGAGGGAGAGAGACGGAGGGACAGGGACAGGGGGTAGAGAGATGGGGGAGGGAGAGGGACAGGGTGTAGAGAGATGGAGGGAGGGAGAGGGACAGGGGGTAGAGAGATGGAGGGAGGGAGAGGGACAGGGGGTAGAGAGATTGGAGGGAGGGAGAGGGACAGGGGGTAGAGAGATGGAGGGAGGGAGAGGGACAGGGGGTAGAGAGATGGAGGGAGGGAGAGGGACAGGGGGTAGAGAGATGGAGGGAGGGAGAGAGAGATGGAGGGTGTGGTTGGCAGACATTTTGTTGGACCAAGTATTTAATTTCATTCTAGTGTTATAACCTTTCCCCCAACGCCACATCCCTGACCTTTACTCTTCTTGTTGACACAGGAAGAGAGAGGACAGAGGAGAAAGAGAGGACAGAGGAGAGAGAGGACACAGGAAGAGAGAGGACAGAGGAGAGAGAGAGAGGACACAGCAAGAGAGAGGACAGAGGAGAAAGAGAGGACAGAGGAAGAGAGAGGACAGAGGAGAGAGAGAGGACACAGGAAGAGAGAGGACAGAGGAGAAAGAGAGGACAGAGGAAGAGAAGAAGAGAGAGGAAGAGAAAGTAGATAGGAAGAGAGGAGAGGGACAGAGAGGAATAGAGAGAGAGGCAGAGAGTGTAAGAGACAGGAAGAGAGAGGAGAGACAGAGAGGAACTGAGAGTGGAGAGGGGAAGAGACAGAGAGGAAGTGAGAGTGAGAGTGGAGAGGGGAAGAGACAGAGAGGAAGGGGTGGAGAGAGTAGAGGGGAAGAGAGAGGAGAGGGGAAGCGACAGAGAGGAAGAGTGGAAGTCACTTGACAGGACAAATCACCTTGACCTGAGATTCACCTCCTCAATGTCTTGCTGGTTCAGATTCACCCTCGGTGCTCGCTGCTCTTTTCAGCCGTAAATAGTCAGAATGACTTCTGGGCCCAGCGGACTCAGTCACATGACTGCATATAGAGTCCATTAAAACATCAACCACTGTACCCTTTCCTTCCAACTTGATTCAAACTGAGAAGTGCGTGGACATACTGTTTTTAGATCAGTTACATCCTATAATTAATTTCAATATTCAATCTGTTTTAGAAATCAGCGTTTCTCCGAGGACTGATACCACACCTCTCCTCCAGTAAGGTTGAACCTGTCTCTAATCAACAGACAGATACCACACCAGTAAGGTTGAACCTGTCTCTAATCAACAGACAGACACCACACCTCTCCTCCAGTAAGGTTGAACCTGTCTCTAATCAACAGACAGATACCACACCTCTCCTCCAGTAAGGTTGAACCTGTCTCTAATCAACAGACAGACACCACACCTCTCCTCCAGTAAGGTTGAACCTGTCTCTAATCAACAGACAGATACCACACCTCTCCTCCAGTAAGGTTGAACCTGTCTCTAATCAACAGACAGACACCACATCTCTCCTCCAGTAAGGTTGAACCTGTCTCTAATCAACAGACAGATACCACACCTCTCCTCCAGTAAGGTTGAACCGGTCTCTAATCAACAGACAGACACCACACCTCTCCTCCAGTAAGGTTGAACCTGTCTCTAATCAACAGACAGATACCACACCTCTCCTCCAGTAAGGTTGAACCTGTCTCTAATCAACAGACAGACACCACACCTCTCCTTCAGTAAGGTTGAACCTGTCTCTAATCAACAGACAGATACCACACCTCTCCTCCAGTAAGGTTGAACCTGTCTCTAATCAACAGACAGACACCACACCTCCAGTAAGGTTGAACCTGTCTCTAATCAACAGACAGATACCACACCTCTCCTCCAGTAAGGTTGAACCTGTCTCTAATCAACAGACAGATACCACACCTCTCCTCCAGTAAGGTTGAACCTGTCTCTAATCAACAGACAGATACCACACCTCTCCTCCAGTAAGGTTGAACCTGTCTCTAATCAACAGACAGATACCACACCTCTCCTCCAGTAAGGTTGAACCTGTCTCTAATCAACAGACAGATACCACACCTCTCCTCCAGTAAGGTTGAACCTGTCTCTAATCAACAGACAGATACCACACCTCTCCTCCAGTAAGGTTGAACCTGTCTCTAATCAACAGACAGATACCACACCTCTCCTCCAGTAAGGTTGAACCTGTCTCTAATCAACAGACAGACACCACATCTCTCCTCCAGTAAGGTTGAACCTGTCTCTAATCAACAGACAGATACCACACCTCTCCTCCAGTAAGGTTGAACCTGTCTCTAATCAACAGACAGACACCACACCTCTCCTCCAGTAAGGTTGAACCTGTCTCTAATCAACAGACAGATACCACACCTCTCCTCCAGTAAGGTTGAACCTGTCTCTAATCAACAGACAGACACCACACCTCTCCTCCAGTAAGGTTGAACCTGTCTCTAATCAACAGACAGATACCACACCTCTCCTCCAGTAAGGTTGAACCTGTCTCTAATCAACAGACAGACACCACACCTCCAGTAAGGTTGAACCTGTCTCTAATCAACAGACAGATACCACACCTCTCCTCCAGTAAGGTTGAACCTGTCTCTAATCAACAGACAGATACCACACCTCTCCTCCAGTAAGGTTGAACCTGTCTCTAATCAACAGACAGATACCACACCTCTCCTCCAGTAAGGTTGAACCTGTCTCTAATCAACAGACAGATACCACACCTCTCCTCCAGTAAGGTTGAACCTGTCTCTAATCAACAGACAGATACCACACCAGTAAGGTTGAACCTGTCTCTAATCAACAGACAGACACCACACCTCTCCTCCAGTAAGGTTGAACCTGTCTCTAATCAACAGACAGATACCACACCTCTCCTCCAGTAAGGTTGAACCTGTCTCTAATCAACAGATAGATACCACACCTCTCCTCCAGTAAGGTTGAACCTGTCTCTAATCAACAGACAGACACCACACCTCTCCTCCAGTAAGGTTGAACCTGTCTCTAATCAACAGACAGATACCACACCTCTCCTCCAGTAAGGTTGAACCTGTCTCTAATCAACAGACAGACACCACATCTCTCCTCCAGTAAGGTTGAACCTGTCTCTAATCAACAGACAGATACCACACCTCCCTCCAGTAAGGTTGAACCTGTCTCTAATCAACAGACAGACACCACACCTCTCCTCCAGTAAGGTTGAACCTGTCTCTAATCAACAGACAGATACCACACCTCTCCTCCAGTAAGGTTGAACCTGTCTCTAATCAACAGACAGACACCACACCTCTCCTTCAGTAAGGTTGAACCTGTCTCTAATCAACAGACAGATACCACACCTCTCCTCCAGTAAGGTTGAACCTGTCTCTAATCAACAGACAGACACCACACCTCCAGTAAGGTTGAACCTGTCTCTAATCAACAGACAGATACCACACCTCTCCTCCAGTAAGGTTGAACCTGTCTCTAATCAACAGACAGATACCACACCTCTCCTCCAGTAAGGTTGAACCTGTCTCTAATCAACAGACAGATACCACACCTCTCCTCCAGTAAGGTTGAACCTGTCTCTAATCAACAGACAGATACCACACCTCTCCTCCAGTAAGGTTGAACCTGTCTCTAATCAACAGACAGATACCACACCTCTCCTCCAGTAAGGTTGAACCTGTCTCTAATCAACAGACAGATACCACACCTCTCTCCAGTAAGGTTGAACCTGTCTCTAATCAACAGACAAATACCACACCTCTCCTCCAGTAAGGTTGAACCTGTCTCTAATCAACAGACAGACACCACATCTCTCCTCCAGTAAGGTTGAACCTGTCTCTAATCAACAGACAGATACCACACCTCTCCTCCAGTAAGGTTGAACCTGTCTCTAATCAACAGACAGACACCACACCTCTCCTCCAGTAAGGTTGAACCTGTCTCTAATCAACAGACAGATACCACACCTCTCCTCCAGTAAGGTTGAACCTGTCTCTAATCAACAGACAGACACCACACCTCTCCTCCAGTAAGGTTGAACCTGTCTCTAATCAACAGACAGATACCACACCTCTCCTCCAGTAAGGTTGAACCTGTCTCTAATCAACAGACAGACACCACACCTCCAGTAAGGTTGAACCTGTCTCTAATCAACAGACAGATACCACACCTCTCCTCCAGTAAGGTTGAACCTGTCTCTAATCAACAGACAGATACCACACCTCTCTCCAGTAAGGTTGAACCTGTCTCTAATCAACAGACAGATACCACACACCTCTCTCCAGTAAGGTTGAACCTGTCTCTAATCAACAGACAGATACCACACCTCTCCTCCAGTAAGGTTGAACCTGTCTCTAATCAACAGACAGATACCACACTCTCCTCCAGTAAGGTTGAACCTGTCTCTAATCAACAGACAGACACCACACCTCTCCTCCAGTAAGGTTGAACCTGTCTCTAATCAACAGACAGATACCACACCTCTCCTCCAGTAAGGTTGAACCTGTCTCTAATCAACAGACAGACACCACATCTCTCCTCCAGTAAGGTTGAACCTGTCTCTAATCAACAGACAGATACCACACCTCTCCTCCAGTAAGGTTGAACCTGTCTCTAATCAACAGACAGATACCACACCTCTCCTCCAGTAAGGTTGAACCTGTCTCTAATCAACAGACAGATACCACACCTCTCCTCCAGTAAGGTTGAACCTGTCTCTAATCAACAGACAGATACCACACCTCTCCTCCAGTAAGGTTGAACCTGTCTCTAATCAACAGACAGATACCACACCTCTCCTCCAGTAAGGTTGAACCTGTCTCTAATCAACAGACAGTGTGAGGTGTTTTCATGTCTCTAATAACTACAGCTGTTTTCGTGTCTCTAATAACTACAGCTGTTTTCGTGTCTCTAATAACTACAGCTGTTTTCGTGTCTCTAATATCTACAGCTGTTTTCGTGTCTCTAATAACTACAGCTGTTTTCGTGTCTCTAATAACTACAGCTGTTTTCGTGTCTCTAATAACTACAGCTGTTTTCGTGTCTCTAATAACTACAGCTGTTTTCGTGTCTCTAATATCTACAGCTGTTTTCGTGTCTCTAATAACTACAGCTGTTTTCGTGTCTCTAATAACTACAGCTGTTTTCGTGTCTCTAATATCTACAGCTGTTTTCGTGTCTCTAATAACTACAGCTGTTTTCGTGTCTCTGTGTGTAACGGCTTTCTACTGGTGAAGGAGAGTCGGACCAAACTGCAGCGTGTAGTTTTCTACTGGTGAAGGAGAGTCGGACCAAACTGCAGCGTGTAGATTTCTACTGGTGAAGGAGAGTCGGACCAAACTGCAGCGTGTAGTTTTCTACTGGTGAAGGAGAGTCGGACCAAACTGCAGCGTGTAGATTTCTACTGGTGAAGGAGAGTCGGACCAAACTGCAGCGTGTAGATTTCTACTGGTGAAGGAGAGTCGGACCAAACTGCAGCGTGTAGATTTCTACTGGTGAAGGAGAGTCGGACCAAACTGCAGCGTGTAGATTTCTACTGGTGAAGGAGAGTCGGACCAAACTGCAGCGTGTAGATTTCTACTGGTGAAGGAGAGTCGGACCAAACTGCAGCGTGTAGATTTCTACTGGTGAAGGAGAGTCGGACCAAACTGCAGCGTGTAGATTTCGATCCATGTTTAATAAAACAACTTAACACGAATCAACACACAAACTCAACAAAACAATAAACGAAACGAAAACCGAAAACAGCCTATACATGTGTCTACAAACCTCTAACCAGGACATCAAGACACACAGGACAATCACCCACAATACAACCAAAGAATATGGCTGCCTAAATATGGTTCCCAATCAGAGACAACGGTAAACACCTGCCTCTGATTGAGAACCACTTCAGACAGCCATAGACTCTCCCAGAACACCCCACTAAGCTACAATCCCACTAAGCTACACACCACATACAAAAACCCATGTCACACCCTGGCCTGACCAAAACATAAAGAAAAACACAAAATACTTCGACCAGGGCGTGACACTGTGTTAATAACTACAGGTGTTTTCATGGCTCTGTGTTAAAACTTCTTATGGACGTGGTACCGAGGTGGTTACCACAATCAGCGGAAATGTTCAAGAGCGCCACCTATAGAGGTTGATAAACCTCAAACTTTCATTAAAATTGACATACAATATACTGAATTAAAGCTACACTCGTTGTGAATCTATCCACCAAGTCAGATTTGTAAAATGCTTTTCGGCGAAAGCATGAGAAGCTATTATCTGATACCATGCACCCTCAAAATACTGCAACGTTACCTAACACGACAGATTTTGCGTTAGCCATCGCAAACCAAAACGCTGAAATAAAATATAAAACATTCATTACCTTTGACGAGCTTCTTTCTTAGCACTCCTAGATGTCCCATAAACATCATTTAGGGTCTTTTTTCGATTAAATCGGTCCATATATAGCCTAGATATCGATCTAAGAATACTGTGTGATAAACGGAAAAAATAGCGTTTCATAACGTAACGTCATTTTTTAAAATTCAAAAAGTCGACGATAAACTTTCACAAAACACTTCGAAATACTTTTGTAATGCAACTTTAGGTATTAGTACACGTTAATAAGCGATAAAATTCATCAGGAGGCGATGTAAAATCTTTAGCTGTCCGTGTAGAAAAACATGTCTGAAAAGAGGTCGAACAAACATCCGGTCGGAGACAGCAGGGAAGGAGTTCCCTTGTTTGGGTTAGACCAAGAATCAATTGCGAATCAAATGACATGACTCTAGACACCCTGTGGAAGCTGTAGGCAATGTAAACTCGGCTCTATTTAATTCGGTTCACTTTGAACAATTGCTTGAAGTCGCGGAAGGATATATTTTTCCATTTTCAGTGAACAGATTTCCCTGCACTTTTCGATGAAACGCCCGTTCTGTTATAGCCACAGCCGTGATTTAAACAGTTTTAGAAACGTCTGAGTGTTTTCTATCCACACATACTAATCATATACATATACTATATTCCTGGCATGAATAGCAGGGCGCTGAAATGTTGCGCGATTTTTAACAAAAAGCTGCGAAAATTCGCAACAGCCTTAACAGGTAACTACAGGTGTTTTCATGGCTCTGTGTTAATAACTACAGGTGTTTTCATGGCTCTGTGTTAATAACTACAGGTGTTTTCATGGCTCTGTGTTAATAACTACAGGTGTTTTCATGTCTCTAATAACTACAGGTGTTTTCATGACTCTGTGTTAATAACTACAGCTGTTTGCATGTCTCTAATAACTACAGGTGTTTTCATGACTCTAATAACTACAGGTGTTTTCATGACTCTGTGTCTCTCGTAACTCAGCAACCTGATGGGTTCTATGAATGGTATTAATAACTAGGTGACCTGGTGGGTACTATACTGAATGGTATGAGTGACTGTAACTAGGTGACCTGGTGGGTACTATACTGTACTATACTGAATGGTATGAGAGACTGTAACTTGACAACCTGGTGGGTACTATACTGTACTATACTGAATGGTATGAGATACTGTAACTAGGCAACCTGCTGGGTACTGTACTATACTGAATGTGTTTGAGATGTCTCTAACTAACCTGGTGGGTACTATACTGTACTATACTGAATGGTATGAGAGACTGTAACTAGGCAACCTGCTTGCTATACTGTACTATACTGAATGGTTTGAGAGACTGTAACTAGACAACCTGCTGGGTACTATACTGTACTATACTGAATGGTATGAGAGACTGTAACTAGACAACCTGGTGGGTACTATACTGTACTATACTGAATGGTATGAGAGACTGTAACTAGGCAACCTGGTGGGTACTATACTGTACTATACTAAATGGTATGAGAGACTGTAACTAGGCAACCTGCTGGGTACTGTACTCTACTATACTGAATGGTATGAGTGACTGTAACTAGGCAACCTGCTGGGTACTATACAGTACTATACTGAATGGTATGAGTGACTGTAACTAGGCAACCTGGTGGGTACTATACTGTACTATACTGAATGGTATGAGAGACTGTAACCAGGCAACCTGCTGGGTACTATACTGTACTATACTGAATGGTATGAGAGACTGTAACTAGGCAACCTGGTGGGTACTGTACTATACTGAATGGTATGAGAGACTGTAACTGAATGGTAGAGATACTGTAACTGGGGTACTATACTGTACTATACTGAATGGTCTGAGAGACTGTAACTAGGCAACCTGGTGGGTACTGTACTGTACTATACTGAATGGTATGAGAGACTGTAACTAGGCAACCTGGTGGGTACTGTACTGTACTATACTGAATGGTATGAGAGACTGTAACTAGGCAACCTGCTGGGTACTGTACTGTACTATACTGAATGGTATGAGAGACTGTAACTAGGCAACCTGCTGGGTACTATACTGAATGGTATGAGAGACTGTAACTAGGCAACCTGCTGGGTACTGTACTGTACTATACTGAATGGTATGATATACTGTAACTAGACAACCTGGTGGGTACTGTACTATACTGAATGGTATGAGAGACTGTAACTAGGCAACCTGCTGGGTACTGTACTGTACTATACTGAATGGTATGAGAGACTGTAACTAGGCAACCTGCTGGGTACTATACTGTACTATACTGAATGGTATGATATACTGTAACTAGGCAACCTGCTGGGTACTATAGTGTACTATACTGAATGGTATGAGAGACTGTATCCAGGCAACCTGGTGGGTACTGTACTGTACTATACTGAATGGTATGAGATACTGTAACTAGACAACCTGGTGGGTACTATACTGTACTATACTGAATGGTATGAGAGACTGTAACTAGGCAACCTGCTGGGTACTATACTGTACTATACTGAATGGTATGAGAGACTGTAACTAGGCAACCTGCTGGGTACTATACTGTACTATACTGAATGGTATGAGAGACTGTAACTAGGCAACCTGCTGGGTACTATACTGTACGATACTGAATGGTATGAGTGACTGTAACTAGGCAACCTGGTGGGTACTGTACTATACTGAATGGTATGAGAGACTGTAACTAGGCAACCTGGTGGGTACTGTACTGTACTATACTGAATGGTATGAGAAACTGTAACTAGGCAACCTGCTGGGTACTGTACTGTACTATACTGAATGGTCTGAGAGACTGTAACTAGGCAACCTGCTGGGTACTGTACTATACTGAATGGTATGAGAGACTGTAACTAGGCAACCTGCTGGGACTGTACTGTACTATACTGAATGGTATGAGAGACTGTAACTAGGCAACCTGCTGGGTACTGTACTGAATGGTATGAGAGACTGAATGGCAACCTGCTGGGTACTGTACTATGAGAGACTGTAACTAGGCAACCTGCTGGGTACTATACTGTACTATACTGAATGGTATGAGAGACTGTAACTAGGCAACCTGGTGGGTACTATACTGTACTATACTGAATGGTATGAGAGACTGTAACTAGGCAACCTGCTGGGTACTGTACTGTACTATACTGAATGGTATGAGAGACTGTAACTAGGCAACCTGCTGGGTACTATACTGTACGATACTGAATGGTATGAGTGACTGTAACTAGGCAACCTGGTGGGTACTGTACTATACTGAATGGTATGAGAGACTGTAACTAGGCAACCTGGTGGGTACTGTACTGTACTATACTGAATGGTATGAGAAACTGTAACTAGGCAACCTGCTGGGTACTGTACTGTACTATACTGAATGGTCTGAGAGACTGTAACTAGGCAACCTGCTGGGTACTGTACTATACTGAATGGTATGAGAGACTGTAACTAGGCAACCTGCTGGGACTGTACTGTACTATACTGAATGGTATGAGAGACTGTAACTAGGCAACCTGCTGGGTACTGTACTGAATGGTATGAGAGACTGTAACTAGGCAACCTGCTGGGTACTGTACTGTACGGTATGAGAGACTGTAACTAGGCAACCTGCTGGGTACTATACTGTACTATACTGAATGGTATGAGAGACTGTAACTAGGCAACCTGGTGGGTACTATACTGTACTATACTGAATGGTATGAGAGACTGTAACTAGGCAACCTGCTGGGTACTGTACTATACTGAATGGTATGAGAGACTGTAACTAGGCAACCTAGTGGGTACTATACTGAATGGTATGAGAGACTGTAACTAGGCAACCTAGTGGGTACTTTACTGAATGGTATGGCAGCTAACTGTTCTAGTGCTTATGACTGGCTGATGTGGAAACAGATCAAATGGCACAACAGGATTACGACAGGCTGGTTTTCTCCATCCTGTCCTACATTAAGAGCAGGAAAACCACAGGGTTAGAGATCACGACGAGAAGGTGGTCCTCTGGCACTTTAAACACAGTTGAGCCGCGTTAGAGATGCTTTGCAAATCTGATCGGATGGGTTTGGTCAGGAAGGTTTAAAGAGCACTAGTGTCTCATTCTGCCACATCAGGGAAAGCTCTCTCTGCCTGGGATCATTCTGCCTCAGCACCCTGTTCCCTATACTCTATAGTGCACTACCAGGGCCTGTAGTAGTGCACTATATACTGGGTTCATTCTCCCTCAGCACCCTGTTCCCTATACTCTATAGTGCACTACCAGGGCCTGTAGTAGTGCACTATATACTGGGTTCATTCTCCCTCAGCACCCTGTTCCCTATACTCTATAGTGCACCAGGGCCTGTAGTAGTGCACTATATAATGAATAGGGTGCCATTTGACAGACAGGAAGTTGGATATTTCTGAGCCAACAAGATTAATCCATCATGTTGATCTCATTATGTGCTCATTTCCTGAGAGAGATAGAGAGAGAGAGGGAGAGAGAGAGAAAGAGAGAGAGAGAGAGAGAGAGGGAGAGAGAGAGAAAGAGAGAGAGAGAGAGAGAGAGAGAGAGAGAGAGAGAGAGAGAGAGAGAGAGAGAGAGAGAGAGAGAGAGAGAGAGAGACAGAGAGACAGAGAGAGAGAGATTAAAGTAGTTGGTTAAAGTGTATGTAAACTTCCGACTTCAACTGTATATACAGTATGTATATAGGGGTCAGGTGACTATATACAGGGTCAGTAGATACAGTATGTATATAGGGGTCAGGTGACTATATACAGGGTCAGTAGATACAGTATGTATATAGGGGTCAGGTGACTATATACAGGGTCAGTAGATACAGTATGTATAGGGGTCAGATGACTATATACAGGGTCAGTAGATACAGTATGTATAGGGGTCAGGGGACTGTATACAGGGTCAGTAGATACAGTATGTATATAGGGGTCAGGTGACTATATACAGGGTCAGTAGATACAGTATGTATAGGGGTCAGGTGACTATATACAGTATGTATATAGGGGTCAGGTGACTATATACAGGGTCAGTAGATACCGTATGTATAGGGGTCAGGGGACTATATACAGGGTCAGTAGATACAGTATGTATATAGGGGTCAGGTGACTATATACAGGGTCAGTACAGTATGTATGTATAGGGGTCAGGTGACTATATACAGTATGTATAGGGGTCAGGTGACTATATACAGGGTCAGTACAGTATGTATATAGGGGTCAGGTGACTATATACAGTATGTATAGGGGTCAGGTGACTATATACAGGGTCAGTAGATACAGTATGTATATAGGGGTCAGGGGACTATATACTTGGTCAGTAGATACAGTATGTATAGGGGTCAGGTGACTATATACAGTATGTATATAGGAGTCAGGGGACTATATACAGTATGTATAGGGGTCAGGAGATACAGTATGTATATAGGGGTCAGGGAACTATATACAGGGTCAGTAGATACAGTATGTATATAGGGGTCAGGTGACTATATACAGGGTCAGTAGATACAGTATGTATATAGGGCTCAGGGGACTATATACTGGGTCAGTAGATACAGTATGTATAGGGGTCAGGTGACTATATACAGGGTCAGTAGATACAGTATGTATAGGGGTCAGGTGACTATATACAGGGTCAGTAGATACAGTATGTATAGGGGTCAGGTGACTATATACAGGGTCAGTAGATACAGTATGTATAGGGGTCAGGTGACTATATACAGGGTCAGTAGATACAGTATGTATATAGGGGTCAGGGGACTATATACTGGGTCAGTAGATACAGTATGTATATAGGGGTCAGGTGACTATATACAGGGTCAGTAGATACAGTATGTATATAGGTGTCAGGTGACTATATACAGGGTCAGTACAGTATGTATATAGGGGTCAGGTGACTATATACAGGGTCAGTAGATACAGAATGTATATAGGGGTCAGGTGACTATATACAGGGTCAGTAGATACAGTATGTATATAGGGGTCAGGTGACTATATACAGGGTCAGTAGATACAGTATGTATATAGGGGTCAGGGGACTGTATACAGGGTCAGTAGATACAGTATGTATATAGGGGTCAGGTGACTATATACAGGGTCAGTAGATACCTTATGTATATAGGGGTCAGGGGACTATATACAGGGTCAGTAGATACAGTATGTATAGGGGTCAGGTGACTATATACAGGGTCAGTAGATACAGTATGTATATAGGGGTCAGGGGACTATATACTAGGTCAGTAGATACAGTATGTATAGGGGTCAGGGGACTATATACAGGGTCAGTAGATACAGTATGTATATAGGGGTCAGGGGACTATATACAGGGTCAGTAGATACAGTATGTATATAGGGGTCAGGTGACTATATACTGGGTCAGTAGATACAGTATGTATATAGGGGTCAGGTGACTATATACAGTATGTACATTTAACATTACATTTAAGTCATTTAGCAGACGCTCTTATCCAGAGCGACTTACAAATTGGTGCATTCACCTTATGACATCCAGTGGAGCAGCCACTTTACAATAGTGCATCTAAATCTTTTAAGGGGGGTGAGAAGGATTACTTTATCCTATCCTATTCTAGGTATTCCTTAAAGAGATGGGGTTTCAGGTGTCTCCGGAAGGTGGTGATTGACTCCGCTGTCCTGGCGTCGTGAGGGAGTTTGTTCCACCATTGGGGGGCCAGAGCAGCGAACAGTTTTGACTGGGCTGAGCGGGAACTGTACTTCCTCAGTGGTAGGGAGGCGAGCAGGCCAGAGGTGGATGAACGCAGTGCCCTTGTTTGGGTGTAGGGCCTGATCAGAGCCTGGAGGTACTGAGGTGCCGTTCCCCTCACAGCTCCATAGGCAAGCACCATGGTCTTGTAGCGGATGCGAGCTTCAACTGGAAGCCAGTGGAGAGAGCGGAGGAGCGGGGTGACGTGAGAGAACTTGGGAAGGTTGAACACCAGACGGGCTGCGGCGTTCTGGATGAGTTGTAGGGGTTTAATGGCACAGGCAGGGAGCCCAGCCAACAGCGAGTTGCAGTAATCCAGACGGGAGATGACAAGTGCCTGGATTAGGACCTGCGCCGCTTCCTGTGTGAGGCAGGGTCGTACTCTGCGGATGTTGTAGAGCATGAACCTACAGGAACGGGCCACCGCCTTGATGTTAGTTGAGAACGACAGGGTGTTGTCCAGGATCACGCCAAGGTTCTTAGCGCTCTGGGAGGAGGACACAGTGGAGTTGTCAACCGTGATGGCGAGATCATGGAACGGGCAGTCCTTCCCCGGGAGGAAGAGCAGCTCCATCTTGCCGAGGTTCAGCTTGAGGTGGTGATCCGTCATCCACACTGATATGTCTGCCAGACATGCAGAGATGCGATTCGCCACCTGGTCATCAGAAGGGGGAAAGGAGAAGATTAATTGTGTGTCGTCTGCATAGCAATGATAGGAGAGACCATGTGAGGTTATGACAGAGCCAAGTGACTTGGTGTATAGCGAGAATAGGAGAGGGCCTAGAACAGAGCCCTGGGGGACACCAGTGGTGAGAGCACGTGGTGAGGAGACTGATTCTCGCCACGCCACCTGGTAGGAGCGACCTGTCAGGTAGGACGCAATCCAAGCGTGGGCCGCGCCGGAGATGCCCAACTTGGAAAGGGTTGAGAGGAGGATCTGATGGTTCACAGTATCGAAGGCAGCCGATAGGTCTAGAAGGATGAGAGCAGAGGAGAGAGAGTTAGCTTTAGCAGTGCGGAGCGCCTCCGTGATACAGAGAAGAGCAGCCTCAGTTGAATGACTAGTCTTGAAACCTGACTGATTTGGATCAAGAAGGTCATTCTGAGAGAGATAGCGGGAGAGCTGGCCAAGGACGGCACGTTCAAGAGTTTTGGAGAGAAATGAAAGAAGGGATACTGGTCTGTAGTTGTTGACATCGGAGGGATCGAGTGTAGGTTTTTTCAGAAGGGGTGCAACTCTCGCTCTCTTGAAGACGGAAGGGACGTAGCCAGCGGTCAGGGATGAGTTGATGAGCGAGGTGAGGTAAGGGAGAAGGTCTCCGGAAATGGTCTGGAGAAGAGAGGAGGGGATAGGGTCAAGCGGGCAGGTTGTTGGGCGGCCGGCCGTCACAAGACGCGAGATTTCATCTGGAGAGAGAGGGGAGAAAGAGGTCAGAGCACAGGGTAGGGCAGTGTGAGCAGAACCAGCGGTGTCGTTTGACTTAGCAAACGAGGATCGGATGTCGTCGACCTTCTTTTCAAAATGGTTGACGAAGTCATCTGCAGAGAGGGAGGAGGGGGAGGAGGATTCAGGAGGGAGGAGAAGGTTGCAAAGAGCTTCCTAGGGTTAGAGGCAGATGCTTGGAATTTAGAGTGGTAGAAAGTGGCTTTAGCAGCAGAGAGAGAAGAGGAAAATGTAGAGAGGAGGGAGTGAAAGGATGTCAGGTCCGCAGGGAGGCGAGTTTTCCTCCATTTCCGCTCAGCTGCCCGGAGCCCTGTTCTGTGAGCTCGCAATGAGTCGTCGAGCCACGGAGCAGGAGGGGAGGACCGAGCCGGCCTGGAGGATAGGGGACATAGAGAGTCAAAGGATGCAGAAAGGGAGGAGAGGAGGGTTGAGGAGGCAGAATCAGGAGATAGGTTGGAGAAGGTTTGAGCAGAGGGAAGAGATGATAGGATGGAAGAGGAGAGAGTAGCGGGGGAGAGAGAGCGAAGGTTGGGACGGCGCGATACCATCCGAGTAGGGGCAGTGTGGGAAGTGTTGGATGAGAGCGAGAGGGAAAAGGATACAAGGTAGTGGTCGGAGACTTGGAGGGGAGTTGCAATGAGGTTAGTGGAAGAACAGCATCTAGTAAAGATGAGGTCGAGCGTATTGCCTGCCTTGTGAGTAGGGGGAAGGTGAGAGGGAGAGGTCAAAAGAGGAGAGGAGTGGAAAGAAGGAGGCAGAGAGGAATGAGTCAAAGGTAGACGTGGGGAGGTTAAAGTCGCCCAGAACTGTGAGAGGTGAGCCGTCCTCAGGAAAGGAGCTTATCAAGGCATCAAGCTCATTGATGAACTCTCCGAGGGAACCTGGAGGGCGATAAATGATAAGGATGTTAAGCTTGAAAGGGCTGGTAACTGTGACAGCATGGAATTCAAAGGAGGCGATAGACAGATGGGTAAGGGGAGAAAGAGAGAATGACCACTTGGGAGAGATGAGGATCCCGGTGCCACCACCCCGCTGACCAGAACCTCTCGGGTGTGCGAGAACACGTGGGCGGACGAAGAGAGAGCAGTAGGAGTAGCAGTGTTATCTGTGGTGATCCATGTTTCCGTCAGTGCCAAGAAGTCGAGGGACTGGAGGGAGGCATAGGCTGAGATGAACTCTGCCTTGTTGGCTGCAGATCGGCAGTTCCAGAGGCTACCGGAGACCTGGAACTCCACGTGGGTCGTGCGCGCTGGGACCACCAGATTAGGTGGCCGCGCCACGCGGTGTGGAGCGTTTGTATGGTCTGTGCAGAGAGGAGAGAACAGGGATAGACAGACACATAGTTGACAGGCTACAGAAGAGGCTACGCTAATGCAAAGGAGATTGGAATGACAAGTGGACTACACGTCTCGAATGTTCAGAAAGTTGAGCTTACGTAGCAAGAATCTTATTGACTAAAATGATTAAAAATGATACAGTACTGCTGAAGTAGGCTAGCTGGTAGTGGCTGCGTTGTTGACTTTGTAGGCTAGCTGGCAGTGGCTGCGTTGTTGATTCGGGGGCTAGCTGGCTAGCTAGCAGTGTTGATTACGTTACGTTGCGTTAAAAGAACGACAATAGCTGGCTAGGTAACCTAGAAAATCGCTTTAGACTACACAATTATCTTTGATACAGAGACGGCTATGTAGCTAGCTATATAGCTAGCTACAATCAAACAAATCAAACCGTTGTACTGTAATGAAATGAAAATGTGATACTACCTGTGGAGCGAGGCGGAATGCGACCGGGTTGTTGAGTTCTAATCGGTAGACGTTGGCTAGCTGTTGGCTAGCTAGCTGTGTCTCCTACGTTAAGGACGACAAATAGCTGGCTGCGTTGTTGATTCAGGGGCTAGCTGGCTAGCTAGCTAGCAGTGTTGATTACGTTACGTTGCGTTAAAAGAACGACAATAGCTGGCTAGGTAACCTAGAAAATCGCTCTAGACTACACAATTATCTACACAATTATCTTTGATACAGAGACGGCTATGTAGCTAGCTATGTAGACGGTGGGCGTTAGTTAGCTGGCTAGCTACTGGGCAGATACGTTAGGATGACGAAATACGATAATTACGCAATTATCTTTGATACAAAGACGGCTATGTAGCTAGCTAAGAAGAAATTGCTAAGATTAGACAAATCAAACCGTTGTACTATAATGAAATGTAATGAAAAGTTATACTACCTGCAGACCGAAGTGCAGACCGAAGTGCGGATGCGACTGCTCGCTCCAACCCGGAAGCTCCCTATGTATAGGGGTCAGGGGACTATATACAGTGTCAGTAGATACAGTATGTATATAGGGGTCACCACGTTGTGTCTGTTGACGTGGGAAATGTCTATTACAGAGTTTAGAGTGTTCTGTTCCACCACTCTGTGTCTGTTGACGTGGGAAATGTCTATTACAGAGTTCCACCACTCTGTGTCTGTTGACGTGGGAAATGTCTATTACAGAGTTCCACCACTATGTGCTGTTTTCACTCCACAGAACAGTACTTGTTATGAAGTCTGCTCCAACTAGTTAGCTTCGTGCTGTTTCCACTCCACAGAACAGTACTTGTTATGAAGTCTGCTCCAACTAGTTAGCTTCGTGCTGTTTCCACTCCACAGAACAGTACTTGTTATGAGGTCTGCTCCAACTAGTTAGCTTCGTGCTGTTTCCACTCCACAGAACAGTACTTGTTATGAAGTCTGCTCCAACTAGTTAGATTCGTGCTGTTTTCACTCCACAGAACAGTACTTGTTATGAAGTCTGCTCCAACTAGTTAGCTTCGTGCTGTTTCCACTCCACAGTAGGCTGTGGCCACTGACAGATCCTATAAAAGCTGTGTTGACCTGGTCCATGTGTGAGGGCACATCTCCCAGGGCACTTCTCCCTGGTGTTCAGTTAGTCAGGCTGGAGCTGCACCAAGCTGGTATAGACCAAGAGTCTCTCTCGCTCTCCACCCCTCCCTAGGTCCCAGTTCCTAACAGACTGATGGGAATAGTTGGTTCTCAGAGCTGTAAAGGACAGATGGCAGTTGGCTACTGGCCCTGAGAGGAGAAAGGTTGAGAGGTTGGCACAATGTCGGAAATGTGTTGCTGGATTAAAGATAACCTTTTTTTTTAATGACTATATTTTTATTTATTTTTATTTTACCTTTATTTAACTAGGCAAGTCAGTTAAGAACAATTTCTTATTTTCAATTACAGCCTAGGAACAGTGGGTTAACTGCCTGTTCAGGGCAGAGCGACAGATTTGTACCTTGTCAGCTCAGGGATTTGAACTTGCAACCTTTCAGTTGCTAGTCCAACACTCTAACCACTAGACTACCTGCCTCCTCTACACTCTAACCACTAGACTACCTGCCTCCTCTACACTCTAACCACTAGACTACCTGCCTCCTCTACCCTCTAACCACTAGGCTACCTGCCTCCTCTACACTCTAACCACTAGACTATCTGCCTCCTCTACACTCTAACCACTAGGCTACCTGCCACCTCTACACTCTAACCACTAGGCTACCTGCCTCCTCTACACTCTAACCACTAGACTACCTGCCTCCTCTACACTCTAACCACTAGGCTACCTGCCTCCTCTACACTCTAACCACTAGGCTACCTGCCGCCCCTACACTCTAACCACTAGGCTACCTGCCTCCTCTACACTCTAACCACTAGGCTAACCTCTACCTCCCACTAGACTACCTGCCTCCTCTACACTCTAACCACTAGGCTACCTACCTCCTCTACACTCTAACCACTAGGCTACCTACCTCCTCTACACTCTAACCACTAGGCTACCTGCCTCCTCTACACTCTAACCACTAGGCTACCTGCCTCCTCTACACTCTAACCACTAGGCTACCTGCCTCCTCTACACTCTAACCACTAGGCTACCTGCCTCCTCTACACTCTAACCACTAGGCTACCTGCCTCCTCTACACTCTAACCACTAGGCTACCTGCCTCCTCTACACTCTAACCACTAGACTACCTGCCGCCCCTACAGTCTAACCACTAGGCTACCTGCCTCCTCTACACTCTAACCACTAGGCTACCTACCTCCTCTACACTCTAACCACTAGACTACCTGCCTCCTCTACACTCTAACCACTAGGCTACCTGCCTCCTCTACACTCTAACCACTAGGCTACCTACCTCCTCTACACTCTAACCACTAGGCTACCTGCCACCTCTAACCACTAGGCTACCTACCTCCTCTACACTCTAACCACTAGGCTACCTACCTCCTCTACACTCTAACCACTAGGCTACCTACCTCCTCTACACTCTAACCACTAGACTACCTGCCACCTCTACACTCTAACCACTAGGCTACCTACCTCCTCTACACTCTAACCACTAGGCTACCTGCCTCCTCTACACTCTAACCACTAGGCTACCTGCCTCCTCTACACTCTAACCACTAGGCTACCTGCCTCCTCTACACTCTAACCACTAGACTACCTACCTCCTCTACACTCTAACCACTAGACTACCTGCCTCCTCTACACTCTAACCACTAGGCTACCTGCCACCTCTACACTCTAACCACTAGGCTACCTGCCGCGTCTACACTCTAACCACTAGGCTACCTGCCACCTCTACACTCTAACCACTAGGCTACCTGCCTCCTCTACACTCTAACCACTAGGCTACCTGCCTCCTCTACACTCTAACCACTAGGCTACCTACCTCCTCTACACTCTAACCACTAGGCTACCTACCTCCTCTACACTCTAACCACTAGGCTACCTACCTCCTCTACACTCTAACCACTAGGCTACCTGCCGCCCCTACAGTCTAACCACTAGGCTACCTACCTCCTCTACACTCTAACCACTAGGCTACCTACCTCCTCTACCCTCTAACCACTAGGCTACCTACCTCCTCTACACTCTAACCACTAGACTACCTGCCTCCTCTACACTCTAACCACTAGGCTACCTGCCGCCCCTACACTCTAACCACTAGGCTACCTACCTCCTCTACCCTCTAACCACTAGGCTACCTACCTCCTCTACACTCTAACCACTAGGCTACCTACCTCCTCTACACTCTAACCACTAGGCTACCTACCTCCTCTACCCTCTAACCACTAGGCTACCTACCTCCTCTACACTCTAACCACTAGACTACCTGCCTCCTCTACACTCTAACCACTAGGCTACCTACCTCCTCTACACTCTAACCACTAGGCTACCTGCCACCTCTACACTCTAACCACTAGGCTACCTACCTCCTCTACACTCTAACCACTAGGCTACCTGCCTCCTCTACACTCTAACCACTAGGCTACCTGCCTCCTCTACACTCTAACCACTAGGCTACCTGCCACCTCTACACTCTAACCACTAGACTACCTGCCTCCTCTACACTCTAACCACTAGACTACCTGCCTCCTCTACACTCTAACCACTAGACTACCTGCCTCCTCTACACTCTAACCACTAGGCTACCTGCCACCTCTACACTCTAACCACTAGACTACCTGCCTCCTCTACACTCTAACCACTAGACTACCTGCCTCCTCTACACTCTAACCACTAGACTACCTGCCTCCTCTACACTCTAACCACTAGACTAATCCACAACTTGTAGTTTCAGAAACAGATCTGATTAAAGGGAAGTATTTCCTTGCATTACCTCCACAATGTGTTGATTTGACACTTCTTATCAGGAAGGATGCCTCATCGCCTTCAGGGACATTATGCAACCCTGTATGTGGTGAGCCAATCGTGATCGAGATCTAGAAATAGACAGAAATATCAAGAGGTTCACATGTCATTGAAACGGTGTGACAGGGTTCTTAAAACACCATTCCTCCATCCCTGAACGACCTGAGCGATGTTAATAATGAGAACAGCTCAGTTCCTCCGACATAACCCTGCCTGACTCTGTCCATTTTAAATTAGGGCTGGGGGTTCTGAGTCCGAGTCCCATCTTTATCAAATCAAATCAAATCAAATGTATTTATATAGACCTTCGTACATCAGCTGATATCTCAAAGTGCTGTCCAGAAAACCCAGCCTAAAACCCCAAACAGCAAGCAATGCAGGTGTAGAAGCACGGTGGCTAGGAAAAACTGCCTAGAAAGGCCAAAACCTAGGAAGAAACCTAGAGAGGAACCAGGCTATGTGGGGTGGCCAGTCCTCTTCTGGCTGTGCCGGGTGGAGATTATAACAGAACATGGCCAAGATGTTCAAATGTTCATAAATGACCAGCATGATCGAATAATAATAAGGCAGAATAGTTGAAACTGGAGCAGCAGCACGGTCAGGTGGACTGGGGACAGCAAGGAGTCATCATGTCAGGTAGTCCTGAGGCATGGTCCTAGGGCTCAGGTCAGTTGAAACTGGAGCAGCAGCACAGCCAGGTGGACTGGGGACAGCAAGGAGTCATCATGTCAGGTAGTCCTGGGACACGGTTTATTTCAGTCATTTTGGGAGTCCTGTCATCTTCCTGTGTTTGGTTTCCTGGCAGCCTGAAATGCCTGATCTACGTCTCATCCTCTAACCCTCTGAACTAACCTCGGACACCTTCGCCTCTGACCTCTGAGACCCTAACATCTGACCTCTGAACTCCCTCTGAAATTTACTTTGATCCCAGAGGTAGTAAAGTCACAGGACCAGTATTAATAGTTAGTGTGATGATCATTCAGTCCAGAAGTGGTGGCCAGCTCACAGAACGGTTCCGGCGGGTGCTGAATCGCGTCCTCAGTTGCAACATTCACTACCAACAAGAACTGTTCGTCGGGAGTCTCATGAAATAGGTTTGAGAGCAACCGAGCAGCCAATCACACGCGTAAGATCAACATGCATCGGCTGGAGTGGTGTAATGCTCTAAGGCACAATGACAGGCATCAGCTGGAGTGGTGTAATGCTCTAAGGCACAATGACAGGCATCGGCTGGAGTGGTGTAATGCTCTAAGATCAACAGGCACAATGTCAGGCATCGGCTGGAGTGGTGTAATGCTCTAAGGCTCAATGACAGGCATCAGCTGGAGTGATGTAATGCTCTAAGGCACAATGACAGGCATCGGCTGGAGTGGTGTAATGCTCTAAGATCAACATGCACAATGACAGGCATCGCTGGAGTGGTGTAATGACAGGCACAATGACAGGCATCGGCTGGAGTGGTGTAATGCTCTAAGATCAACATGCACAATGACAGGCATCAGCTGGAGTGGTGTAATGCTCTAAGATCAACAGGCACAATGACAGGCATCAGCTGGAGTGGTGTAATGCTCTAGGCATGACAGGCATCAGCTGGAGTGGTGTAATGCTCTAAGGCACAATGACAGGCATCGGCTGGAGTGGTGTAATGCTCTAAGGCTCAATGACAGGCATCAGCTGGAGTGGTGTAATGCTCTAAGGCACAATGACAGGCATCGGCTGGAGTGGTGTAATGCTCTAAGGCACAATGACAGGCATCGGCTGGAGTGGTGTAATGCTCTAAGGCACAATGACAGGCATCGGCTGGAGTGGTGTAATGCTCTAAGATCAACATGCACAATGACAGGCATCAGCTGGAGTGGTGTAATGCTCTAAGGCACAATGACAGGCATCGGCTGGAGTGGTGTAATGCTCTAAGGCACAATGACAGGCATCAGCTGGAGTGGTGTAATGCTCTAAGGCACAATGACAGGCATCAGCTGGAGTGGTGTAATGCTCTAAGGCTCAATGACAGGCATCGGCTGGAGTGGTGTAACGCTCTAAGGCACAATGACAGGCATCGGCTGGAGTGGTGTAATGCTCTAAGGCACAATGACAGGCATCGGCTGGAGTGGTGTAAAGCTCTAAGGCACAATGACAGGCATCAGCTGGAGTGGTGTAATGCTCTAAGATCAACATGCTCAATGACAGGCATCGGCTGGAGTGGTGTAATGCTCTAAGATCAACAGGCACAATGACAGGCATCGGCTGGAGTGGTGTAATGCTCTAAGGCACAATGACAGGCATCGGCTGGAGTGGTGTAATGCTCTAAGGCTCAATGACAGGCATCGGCTGGAGTGGTGTAATGCTCTAAGGCTCAATGACAGGCATCAGCTGGAGTGGTGTAATGCTCTAAGATCAACAGGCACAATGACAGGCATCAGCTGGAGTGGTGTAATGCTCTAAGATCAACAGGCACAATGACAGGCATCAGCTGGAGTGGTGTAATGCTCTATGATCAACATGTACAATGACAGGCATCGGCTGGAGTGGTGTAATGCTCTAAGGCACAATGACAGGCATCGGCTGGAGTGGTGTAATGCTCTAAGGCACAATGACAGGCATCGGCTGGAGTGGTGTAATGCTCTAAGGCACAATGACAGGCATCGGCTGGAGTGGTGTAATGCTCTAAGGCACAATGACAGGCATCGGCTGGAGTGGTGTAATGCTCTAAGGCACAATGACAGGCATCGGCTGGAGTGGTGTAATGCTCTAAGGCACAATGACAGGCATCGGCTGGAGTGGTGTAATGCTCTAAGGCACAATGACAGGCATCAGCTGGAGTGGTGTAATGCTCTAAGATCAACAGGCACAATGACAGGCATCAGCTGGAGTGGTGTAATGCTCTAAGGCACAATGACAGGCATCGGCTGGAGTGGTGTAAAGCTCTAAGGCACAATGACAGGCATCGGGAGGAGTGGTGTAAAGCTCTAAGGCACAATGACAGGCATCGGCTGGAGTGGTGTACTGCTCTAAGATCAATATGCACAATGACAGGCATCAGCTGGAGTGGTGTAATGCTCTAAGGCACAATGACAGGCATCGCCTGGAGTGGTGTAATGCTCTAAGGCACAATGACAGGCATCGGCTGGAGTGGTGTAATGCTCTAAGGCACAATGACAGGCATCGGCTGGAGTGGTGTAAAGCTCTAAGGCACAATGACAGGCATCGGCTGGAGTGGTGTAAAGCTCTAAAGGCACAATGACAGGCATCGGCTGGAGTGGTGTAATGCTCTAAGGCACAATGACAGGCATCGGCTGGAGTGGTGTAATGCTCTAAGGCACAATGACAGGCATCGGCTGGAGTGGTGTAAAGCTCTAAGGCACAATGACAGGCATCGGCTGGAGTGGTGTAACGCTCTAAGGCACAATGACAGGCATCGGCTGGAGTGGTGTAATGCTCTAAGGCACAATGACAGGCATCGGCTGGAGTGGTGTAATGCTCTAAGATCAACAGGCACAATGACAGGCATCGGCTGGAGTGGTGTAATGCTCTAAGATCAACAGGCACAATGATAGGCATCGGCTGGAGTGGTGTAATGCTCTAAGATCAACATGCTCAATGACAGGCATCGGCTGGAGTGGTGTAATGCTCTAAGGCACAATGACAGGCATCGGCTGGAGTGGTGTAATGCTCTAAGGCACAATGACAGGCATCGGCTGGAGTGGTGTAACGCTCTAAGGCACAATGACAGGCATCGGCTGGAGTGGTGTAATGCTCTAAGGCACAATGACAGGCATCAGCTGGAGTGGTGTAATGCTCTAAGGCACAATGACAGGCATCGGCTGGAGTGGTGTAATGCTCTAAGGCACAATGACAGGCATCAGCTGGAGTGGTGTAATGCTCTAAGATCAACATGCTCAATGACAGGCATCGGCTGGAGTGGTGTAATGCTCTAAGATCAACATGCTCAATGACAGGCATCGGCTGGAGTGGTGTAATGCTCTAAGATCAACATGCTCAATGACAGGCATCGGCTGGAGTGGTGTAATGCTCTAAGGCACAATGACAGGCATCAGCTGGAGTGGTGTAATGCTCTAAGATCAACATGCTCAATGACAGGCATCGGCTGGAGTGGTGTAATGCTCTAAGATCAACATGCTCAATGATAGGCATCGGCTGGAGTGGTGTAATGCTCTAAGATCAACATGCTCAATGACAGGCATCAGCTGGAGTGGTGTAATGCTCTAAGATCAACATGCACAATGACAGGCATCAGCTGGAGTGGTGTAATGCTCTAAGATCAACAGGCACAATGACAGGCATCAGCTGGAGTGGTGTAATGCTCTAAGATCAACATGCACAATGACAGGCATCAGCTGGAGTGGTGTAATGCTCTAAGGCACAATGACAGGCATCGGCTGGAGTGGTGTAATGCTCTAAGGCACAATGACAGGCATCAGCTGGAGTGGTGTAATGCTCTAAGGCACAACGACAGGCATCGGCTGGAGTGGTGTAATGCTCTAAGGCACAATGACAGGCATCGGCTGGAGTGGTGTAATGCTCTAAGGCACAATGACAGGCATCGGCTGGAGTGGTGTAATGCTCTAAGATCAACATGCACAATGACAGGCATCAGCTGGAGTGGTGTAATGCTCTAAGGCACAATGACAGGCATCGGCTGGAGTGGTGTAATGCTCTAAGGCACAATGACAGGCATCAGCTGGAGTGGTGTAATGCTCTAAGGCACAATGACAGGCATCAGCTGGAGTGGTGTAATGCTCTAAGGCTCAATGACAGGCATCGGCTGGAGTGGTGTAACGCTCTAAGGCACAATGACAGGCATCGGCTGGAGTGGTGTAATGCTCTAAGGCACAATGACAGGCATCGGCTGGAGTGGTGTAAAGCTCTAAGGCACAATGACAGGCATCAGCTGGAGTGGTGTAATGCTCTAAGATCAACATGCTCAATGACAGGCATCGGCTGGAGTGGTGTAATGCTCTAAGATCAACAGGCACAATGACAGGCATCGGCTGGAGTGGTGTAATGCTCTAAGGCACAATGACAGGCATCGGCTGGAGTGGTGTAATGCTCTAAGGCTCAATGACAGGCATCGGCTGGAGTGGTGTAATGCTCTAAGGCACAATGACAGGCATCAGCTGGAGTGGTGTAATGCTCTAAGATCAACAGGCACAATGACAGGCATCAGCTGGAGTGGTGTAATGCTCTAAGATCAACAGGCACAATGACAGGCATCAGCTGGAGTGGTGTAATGCTCTATGATCAGGCACAATGCTCTACAAATGACAGGCATCGGCTGGAGTGGTGTAATGCTCTAAGGCACAATGACAGGCATCGGCTGGAGTGGTGTAATGCTCTAAGGCACAATGACAGGCATCGGCTGGAGTGGTGTAATGCTCTAAGGCACAATGACAGGCATCGGCTGGAGTGGTGTAATGCTCTAAGGCACAATGACAGGCATCAGGCTGGAGTGGTGTAATGCTCTAAGATCACAATGACAGGCATCGGCTGGAGTGGTGTAATGCTCTAAGGCACAATGACAGGCATCGGCTGGAGTGGTGTAATGCTCTAAGGCACAATGACAGGCATCGGCTGGAGTGGTGTAATGCTCTAAGGCACAATGACAGGCATCGGCTGGAGTGGTGTAATGCTCTAAGGTACAATGACAGGCATCGGCTGGAGTGGTGTAATGCTCTAAGGCACAATGACAGGCATCGGCTGGAGTGGTGTAATGCTCTAAGGCACAATGACAGGCATCGGCTGGAGTGGTGTAAAGCTCTAAGGCACAATGACAGGCATCGGCTGGAGTGGTGTAATGCTCTAAGGCACAATGACAGGCATCGGCTGGAGTGGTGTAATGCTCTAAGGCACAATGACAGGCATCGGCTGGAGTGGTGTAATGCTCTAAGGCACAATGACAGGCATCGGCTGGAGTGGTGTAAGGCACAATGCTCTAAGGTGTACAATGACAGGCATCGGCTGGAGTGGTGTAATGCTCTAAGGGCACAATGACAGGCATCGGCTGGAGTGGTGTAATGCTCTAAGATCAAAGGCACAATGACAGGCATCGGCTGGA
>NW_027040479.1:366596-436596 GCF_034236695.1 Oncorhynchus nerka
CAGAGTCCTATAGAACCCTATTCCCTTTATATAGTGCACTACTTTAGACCAGAGCCCTATAGAACCCTATTCACTATATATAGTGCACTACTTTAGACCAGGGCCCTATAGCACCCTATTCACTATATATAGTACACTACTTTAGACCAGGGCCCTATAGCACCCTATTCACTATATATAGTGCACTACTTTAGACCAGAGCCCTATAGAACCCTATTCACTATATATAGTGCACTACTTTAAACCAGGACCATATAGAACCCTATTCCCTATATATAGTACACTACTTTAGACCAGGGCCCTATAGAACCCTATTCCCTATATAGTGCACTACTTTAGATCAGAGCCCTATAGAACCCTATTCCATATATATAGTGCACTACTTTAGACCAGAGACCTATAGAACCCTATTCACTATATATAGTACACTACTTTAGACCAGGGCCCTATAGAACCCTATTCCCTATATAGTACACTACTTTACACCAGGGCCCTATAGAACCCTATTCCCTATATATAGTACACTACTTTAGACCAGGACCCTATAGAACCCTATTCACTATATATAGTGCACTACTTTAGACCAGGGCCCATAGTGTCCATGTCTGTGAACTGGAGCTTGACTATGACTGGTCCACCTAGCTATCTGTAGATGAATGTACTGACTATGACTGGTCCACCTAGCTATCTGAAGATGAATGTACTGACTATGACTGGTCCACCTAGCTATCTGGAGATGAATGTACTGACTATGACTGAGATATGGGGTTGTCCCAGCTAGCTATCTGGAGATGAATGTCCTGACTATGACTGGTCCACCTAGCTATCTGGAGATGAATGTACTGACTATGACTGGTCCACCTAGCTATCTGGAGATGAATGTACTGACTATGACTGGTCCACCTAGCTATCTGGAGATGAATGTACTGACTATGACTGGTCCACCTAGCTATCTGGAGATGAATGTACTGACTATGACTGGTCCACCTAGCTATCTGGAGATGAATGTACTGACTATGACTGGTCCACCTAGCTATTTGGAGATGAATGTACTGACTATGACTGGTCCACCTAGCTATCTGGAGATGAATGTCCTGACTATGACTGGTCCACCTAGCTATCTGGAGATGAATGTCCTGACTATGACTGGTCCACCTAGCTATCTGAAGATGAATGTACTGACTATGACTGGTCCACCTAGCTATCTGGAGATGAATGTCCTGACTATGACTGGTCCACCTAGCTATCTGGAGATGAATGTACTGACTATGACTGGTCCACCTAGCTACCTGAAGATGAATGTACTGACTATGACTGGTCCACCTAGCTATCTGGAGATGAATGTCCTGACTATGACTGGTCCACCTAGCTATCTGGAGATGAATGTCCTGACTATGACTGGTCCACCTAGCTATCTGGAGATGAATGTACTGACTATGACTGGTCCACCTAGCTATCTGGAGATGAATGTACTGACTAGGACTGGTCCACCTAGCTATCTGGAGATGAATATACTGACTATGACTGGTCCACCTAGCTATCTGGAGATGAATGTACTGACTATGACTGGTCCACCTAGCTATCTGGAGATGAATGTACTGACTATGACTGGTCCACCTAGCTATCTGGAGATGAATATACTGACTATGACTGAGATATGTGGTTGTCTCACCTAGCTATCTGGAGATGAATGTACTGACTATGACTGGTCCACCTAGCTATCTGGAGATGAATGTACTGACTATGACTGGTCCACCTAGCTATCTGGAGATGAATGTACTGACTATGACTGGTCCACCTAGCTATCTGGAGATGAATGTACTGACTATGACTGCTCCACCTAGCTATCTGGAGATGAATGTACTGACTATGACTGAGATATGTGGTTGTCCCACCTAGCTATCTGAAGATGAATGTACTGACTGACTGATCCACCTAGCTATCTGGAGATGAATGTACTGACTATGACTGGTCCAGCTAGCTATCTGAAGATGAATGTCCTGACTATGACTGGTCCACCTAGATATCTGGAGATGAATGTACTGACTATGACTGGTCCAGCTAGCTATCTGAAGATGAATGTCCTGACTATGACTGGTCCACCTAGCTATCTGGAGATGAATGTACTGACTATGACTGGTCCACCTAGCTATCTGGAGATGAATGTCCTGACTATGACTGGTCCACCTAGCTATCTGGAGATGAATGTACTGACTAGGACTGGTCCACCTAGCTATCTGGAGATGAATGTCCTGACTATGACTGGTCCACCTAGCTATCTGGGGATGAATGTACTGACTATGACTGGTCCACCTAGCTATCTGGAGATGAATGTCCTGACTATGACTGGTCCACCTAGCTATCTGGAGATGAATGTACTGACTATGACTGGTCCACCTAGCTATCTGGAGATGAATGTACTGACTATGACTGGTCCACCTAGCTATCTGGAGATGAATGTACTGACTATGACTGGTCCACCTAGCTATCTGGAGATGAATGTACTGACTATGACTGGTCCACCTAGCTATCTGGAGATGAATGTACTGACTATGACTGGTCCACCTAGCTATCTGGAGATGAATGTCCTGACTATGACTGGTCCACCTAGCTATCTGGAGATGAATGTACTGACTATGACTGGTCCACCTAGCTATCTGGAGATGAATGTACTGACTATGACTGGTCCACCTAGCTATCTGGAGATGAATGTACTGACTATGACTGGTCCACCTAGCTATCTGGAGATGAATGTACTGACTAGGACTGGTCCACCTAGCTATCTGGAGATGAATATACTGACTATGACTGGTCCACCTAGCTATCTGGAGATGAATGTACTGACTATGACTGGTCCACCTAGCTATCTGGAGATGAATGTACTGACTATGACTGGTCCACCTAGCTATCTGGAGATGAATGTACTGACTATGACTGGTCCACCTAGCTACCTGGAGATGAATGTACTGACTATGACTGGTCCACCTAGCTACCTGGAGATGAATGTACTGACTATGACTGGTCCACCTAGCTATCTGGAGATGAATGTACTGACTATGACTGGTCCACCTAGCTATCTGAAGATGAATGTCCTGACTATGACTGGTCCACCTAGCTATCTGAAGATGAATGTCCTGACTATGACTGGTCCACCTAGCTATCTGGAGATGAATGTCCTGACTATGACTGGTCCACCTAGCTATCTGGAGATGAATATACTGACTATGACTGAGATATGTGGTTGTCTCACCTAGCTATCTGGAGATGAATGTACTGACTATGACTGGTCCACCTAGCTATCTGGAGATGAATGTACTGACTATGACTGGTCCACCTAGCTATCTGGAGATGAATGTACTGACTATGACTGGTCCACCTAGCTATCTGGAGATGAATGTACTGACTATGACTGGTCCACCTAGCTATCTGAAGATGAATGTCCTGACTATGACTGGTCCACCTAGCTACCTGGAGATGAATGTCCTGACTATGACTGAGATATGTGGTTGTCTCACCTAGCTATCTGGAGATTAATGTACTGACTATGACTGGTCCACCTAGCTATCTGAAGATGAATGTCCTGACTATGACTGGTCCACCTAGCTACCTGGAGATGAATGTCCTGACTATGACTGGTCCACCTAGCTATCTGGAGATGAATGTACTGACTATGACTGGTCCACCTAGCTATCTGGAGATGAATGTACTGACTATGACTGGTCCACCTAGCTATCTGGAGATGAATGTCCTGACTATGACTGGTCCACCTAGCTATCTGGAGATGAATGTACTGACTATGACTGGTCCACCTAGCTATCTGGAGATGAATGTACTGACTATGACTGGTCCACCTAGCTATCTGGAGATGAATGTCCTGACTATGACTGGTCCACCTAGCTATCTGGAGATGAATGTCCTGACTATGACTGGTCCACCTAGATATCTGGAGATGAATGTCCTGACTATGACTGGTCCACCTAGCTACCTGGAGATGAATGTCCTGACTATGACTGGTCCACCTAGCTATCTGGAGATGAATGTCCTGACTATGACTGGTCCACCTAGCTATCTGGAGATGAATGTCCTGACTATGACTGAGATATGTGGTTGTCTCACCTAGCTATCTGGAGATTAATGTACTGACTATGACTGGTCCACCTAGCTATCTGGAGATGAATGTCCTGACTATGACTGGTCCACCTAGCTATCTGGAGATGAATGTCCTGACTATGACTGAGATATGTGGTTGTCTCACCTAGCTATCTGGAGATTAATGTACTGACTATGACTGGTCCACCTAGCTATCTGAAGATGAATGTCCTGACTATGACTGGTCCACCTAGCTACCTGGAGATGAATGTCCTGACTATGACTGGTCCACCTAGCTATCTGGAGATGAATGTACTGACTATGACTGGTCCACCTAGCTATTTGGAGATGAATGTACTGACTATGACTGGTCCACCTAGCTATCTGGAGATGAATGTCCTGACTATGACTGGTCCACCTAGCTATCTGGAGATGAATGTACTGACTATGACTGGTCCACCTAGCTATCTGGAGATGAATGTACTGACTATGACTGGTCCACCTAGCTATCTGGAGATTAATGTCCTGACTATGACTGGTCCACCTAGCTATCTGGAGATGAATGTCCTGACTATGACTGGTCCACCTAGATATCTGGAGATGAATGTCCTGACTATGACTGGTCCACCTAGCTACCTGGAGATGAATGTCCTGACTATGACTGGTCCACCTAGCTATCTGGAGATGAATGTCCTGACTATGACTGGTCCACCTAGCTATCTGGAGATGAATGTACTGACTATGACTGGTCCACCTAGCTATCTGGAGATGAATGTCCTGACTATGACTGGTCCACCTAGCTATCTGGAGATGAATGTCCTGACTATGACTGGTCCACCTAGCTATCTGGAGATGAATGTACTGACTATGACTGGTCCACCTAGTTATCTGAAGATGAATGTACTGACTATGACTGGTCCACCTAGCTATCTGGAGATGAATGTACTGACTATGACTGAGATATGTGGTTGTCCCAGCTAGCTATCTGGAGATGAATGTACTGACTATGACTGGTCCACCTAGCTATCTGGAGATGAATGTACTGACTATGACTGGTCCACCTAGCTATCTGGAGATGAATGTACTGACTATGACTGGTCCACCTAGCTATCTGGAGATGAATGTACTGACTATGACTGGTCCACCTAGCTATCTGGAGATGAATGTACTGACTATGACTGGTCCACCTAGCTATCTGAAGATGAATGTACTGACTATGACTGGTCCACCTAGCTATCTGGAGATGAATGTACTGACTATGACTGGTCCACCTAGTTATCTGAAGATGAATGTACTGACTATGACTGGTCCAGCTAGCTATCTGGAGATGAATGTACTGACTATGACTGGTCCACCTAGCTATCTGGAGATGAATGTACTGACTATGACTGGTCCACCTAGCTATCTGGAGATTAATGTACTGACTATGACTGGTCCACCTAGCTATCTGAAGATGAATGTACTGACTATGACTGGTCCACCTAGCTATCTGGAGATGAATGTACTGACTATGACTGGTCCACCTAGCTATCTGGAGATGAATGTACTGACTATGACTGGTCCACCTAGCTATCTGGAGATGAATGTCCTGACTATGACTGGTCCACCTAGCTATCTGGAGATGAATGTACTGACTATGACTGGTCCACCTAGCTATCTGGAGATGAATGTACTGACTATGACTGGTCCACCTAGCTATCTGGAGATGAATGTACTGACTATGACTGGTCCACCTAGCTATCTGGAGATGAATGTACTGACTATGACTGGTCCACCTAGCTATCTGGAGATGAATGTACTGACTACGAATGGTCCACCTAGCTATCTGAAGATGAATGTCCTGACTATGACTGGTCCACCTAGCTATCTGGAGATGAATGTACTGACTATGACTGGTCCACCTAGCTATCTGGAGATGAATGTACTGACTATGACTGGTCCACCTAGCTATCTGAAGATGAATGTACTGACTATGACTGGTCCACCTAGCTATCTGGAGATGAATGTACTGACTATGACTGGTCCACCTAGCTATCTGGAGATGAATGTCCTGACTATGACTGGTCCACCTAGCTATCTGGAGATGAATGTCCTGACTATGACTGGTCCACCTAGCTATCTGGAGATGAATGTACTGACTATGACTGGTCCACCTAGCTATCTGGAGATGAATGTACTGACTAGGACTGGTCCACCTAGCTATCTGGAGATGAATGTCCTGACTATGACTGGTCCATCTAGCTATCTGGAGATGAATGTCCTGACTATGACTGGTCCACCTAGCTATCTGGAGATGAATGTACTGACTATGACTGGTCCACCTAGCTATCTGGAGATGAATGTACTGACTATGACTGAGATATGTGGTTGATATGGATTATTGTCCAGTCATGTGGTCCAGTTCTGCAAGGAAAGACCTAGTCAAGCTGCATCTGGACTGCAGCTGCATCCATCTAAGTATGGTTCTCAATCAGGGACAACCAGGCTACCTAAGTATGGTTCTCAATCAGGGACAACCAGGCTACCTAAGTATGGTTCTCAATCAGGGACAACCAGGCTACCTAAGTATGATTCTCAATCAGAGACAACCAGGCTACCTAAGTAGGGTTCTCAATCAGGGACAACCAGGCTACCTAAGTATGATTCTCAATCAGAGACAACCAGGCTACCTAAGTATGATTCTCAATCAGGGACAACCAGGCTACCTAAGTATGATTATCAATCAGAGACAACCAGGCTACCTAAGTATGATTCTCAATCAGAGACAACCAGGCTACCTAAGTATGATTCTCAATCAGGGACAACCAGGCTACCTAAGTAGGGTTCTCAATCAGGGACAACCAGGCTACCTAAGTATGATTCTCAATCAGGGACAACCAGGCTACCTAAGTATGATTCTCAATCAGAGACAACCAGGCTACCTAAGTATGATTCTCAATCAGGGACAACCAGGCTACCTAAGTATGATTCTCAATCAGGGACAACCAGGCTACCTAAGTATGATTCTCAATCAGATACAACCAGGCTACCTAAGTATGATTCTCAATCAGGGACAACCAGGCTACCTAAGTATGATTCTCAATCAGAGACAACCAGGCTACCTAAGTATGATTCTCAATCAGAGACAACCAGGCTACCTAAGTATGATTCTCAATCAGGGACAACCAGGCTACCTAAGTATGATTCTCAATCAGGGACAACCAGGCTACCTAAGTATGATTCTCAATCAGAGACAACCAGGCTACCTAAGTAGGGTTCTCAATCAGGGACAACCAGGCTACCTAAGTATGATTCTCAATCAGGGACAACCAGGCTACCTAAGTATGATTCTCAATCAGGGACAACCAGGCTACCTAAATATGGTTCTCAATCAGGGACAACCAGGCTACCTAAGTAGGGTTCTCAATCAGGGACAACCAGGCTACCTAAGTATGGTCCTCAATCAGGGACAACCAGGCTACCTAAGTATGATTCTCAATCAGGGACAACCAGGCTACCTAAGTAGGGTTCTCAATCAGGGACAACCAGGCTACCTAAGTATGATTCTCAATCAGGGACAACCAGGCTACCTAAGTATGATTCTCAATCAGGGACAACCAGGCTACCTAAGTATGATTCTCAATCAGGGACAACCAGGCTACCTAAATATGGTTCTCAATCAGGGACAACCAGGCTACCTAAATATGGTTCTCAATCAGGGACAACCAGGCTACCTAAGTATGATTCTCAATCAGGGACAACCAGGCTACCTAAGTAGGGTTCTCAATCAGGGACAACCAGGCTACCTAAGTATGATTCTCAATCAGGGACAACCAGGCTACCTAAGTATGATTCTCAATCAGAGACAACCAGGCTACCTAAGTAGGGTTCTCAATCAGGGACAACCAGGCTACCTAAGTATGATTCTCAATCAGGGACAACCAGGCTACCTAAGTATGATTCTCAATCAGGGACAACCAGGCTACCTAAATATGGTTCTCAATCAGGGACAACCAGGCTACCTAAGTAGGGTTCTCAATCAGGGACAACCAGGCTACCTAAGTATGGTTCTCAATCAGGGACAACCAGGCTACCTAAGTATGATTCTCAATCAGGGACAACCAGGCTACCTAAGTAGGGTTCTCAATCAGGGACAACCAGGCTACCTAAGTATGATTCTCAATCAGGGACAACCAGGCTACCTAAGTATGATTCTCAATCAGGGACAACCAGGCTACCTAAATATGGTTCTCAATCAGGGACAACCAGGCTACCTAAGTATGATTCTCAATCAGGGACAACCAGGCTACCTAAGTAGGGTTCTCAATCAGGGACAACCAGGCTACCTAAGTATGGTTCTCAATCAGGGACAACCAGGCTACCTAAATATGGTTCTCAATCAGGGACAACCAGGCTACCTAAGTATGATTCTCAATCAGGGACAACCAGGCTACCTAAGTAGGGTTCTCAATCAGGGACAACCAGGCTACCTAAGTATGGTTCTCAATCAGGGACAACCAGGCTACCTAAATATGGTTCTCAATCAGGGACAACCAGGCTACCTAAGTATGATTCTCAATCAGGGACAACGACTGACAGCTGCCTCTGATTGAGAACCATACCAGGCCAAACACAGAAATCCCAAAACCTAGAAAAAGGAACATGACTGTTTATTTGATAATGTACTCAGTACTCACCCTGATAAACCTGATTGTTTATTTGATAATGTACTCAGTACTCACCCTGAAAAACCGGACTGTTTATTTGATAATGTACTCTGGGCCCAGTCACCATGAAAAACCTGATTTTCTTTGATAATGTACTCTGGGCCCAGTCACCATGAAAAACCTGGTTGTTTCTTTGATAATGTACTCTGGGCCCACTCACCATGAAAAACCTGATTGTTTCTTAATGTACTCTGGGCCCAGTCACCATGAAAAACATGATTGTTTCTTAAAGTACTCTGGGCCCAGTCACCATGAAAAACCTGATAGTTTCTTTGATAATGTACTCTGGGCCCAGTCACCATGAAAAACCTGATTGTTTCTTAATGTACTCTGGGCCCAGTCACCATGAAAAACCTGGTTGTTTCTTTGATAATGTACTCTGGGCCCAGTCACCATGAAAAACCTGGTTGTTTCTTTGATAATGTACTCTGGGCCCAGTCACCATGAAAAACCTGATAGTTTCTTTGATAATGTACCCTGGGCTCAGTCACCATGAAAAACCTGATCGTTTCTTAATGTACTCTGGGCCCAGTCACCATGAAAAACCTGATTGTTTCTTTGATAATGTACTCTAGGCCCAGTCACCATGAAAAACCTGATTGTTTCTTTGATAATGTACTCTGGGCCCAGTCACCATGAAAAACCTGATTGTTTCTTTGATAATGTACTCTGGGCCCAGTCACCATGAAAAACCTGATTGTTTCTTTGATAATGTACTCTGGCCCACTCACCATGAAAAACCTGATTGTTTCTTAATGTACTCTGGGCCCAGTCACCATGAAAAACATGATTGTTTCTTAAAGTACTCTGGGCCCAGTCACCATGAAAAACCTGATAGTTTCTTAATGTACTCTGGGCCCAGTCACCATGAAAAACATGATTGTTTCTTAAAGTACTCTGGGCCCAGTCACCATGAAAAACCTGGTTGTTTCTTTGATAATGTACTCTGGGCCCAGTCACCATGAAAAACCTGATTGTTTCTTTGATAATGTACTCTGGGCCCAGTCACCATGAAAAACCGGATTGTTTCTTAATGTACTCTGGGCCCAGTCACCATGAAAAACCTGATTGTTTCTTTGATAATGTACTCTGGGCCCAGTCACCATGATAAACCTGATTGTTTCTTTGATAATGTACTCTGGGCCCAGTCACCATGAAAAACCTGATTGTTTCTTAATGTACTCTGGGCCCAGTCACCATGAAAACCTGATTGTTTCTTTGATAATGTACTCTGGGCCCAGTCACCATGAAAACCTGATTGTTTCTTTGATAATGTACTCTGGGCCCAGTCACCATGAAAACCTGATTGTTTCTTTGATAATGTACCCTGGGCTCAGTCACCATGAAAACCTGATCGTTTCTTAATGTACTCTGGGCCCAGTCACCATGAAAACCTGATTGTTTCTTTGATAATGTACTCTAGGCCCAGTCACCATGAAAACCTGATTGTTTCTTTGATAATGTACTCTGGGCCCAGTCACCATGAAAAACCTGATTGTTTCTTTGATAATGTACTCTGGGCCCAGTCACCATGAAAAACCTGATTGTTTCTTTGATAATGTACTCTGGCCCACTCACCATGAAAAACCTGATTGTTTCTTAATGTACTCTGGGCCCAGTCACCATGAAAAACATGATTGTTTCTTAAAGTACTCTGGGCCCAGTCACCTTGAAAAACCTGATAGTTTCTTAATGTACTCTGGGCCCAGTCACCATGAAAAACATGATTGTTTCTTAAAGTACTCTGGGCCCAGTCACCATGAAAAACCTGGTTGTTTCTTTGATAATGTACTCTGGGCCCAGTCACCATGAAAAACCGGATTGTTTCTTAATGTACTCTGGGCCCAGTCACCATGAAAAACCTGATTGTTTCTTTGATAATGTACTCTGGGCCCAGTCACCATGATAAACCTGATTGTTTCTTTGATAATGTACTCTGGGCCCAGTCACCATGAAAAACCTGATTGTTTCTTAATGTACTCTGGGCCCAGTCACCATGAAAAACCTGATTGTTTCTTTGATAATGTACTCTGGGCCCAGTCACCATGAAAAACCTGATTGTTTCTTTGATAATGTACTCTGGGCCCAGTCACCATGAAAAACCTGATAGTTTCTTTGATAATGTACTCTGGGCCCAGTCACCATGAAAACCTGATTGTTTCTTAATGTACTCTGGGCCCAGTCACCATGAAAACCTGATTGTTTCTTTGATAATGTACTCTGGGCCCAGTCACCATGATAAACCTGATTGTTTCTTTGATAATGTACTCTGGGCCCAGTCACCATGAAAACCTGATTGTTTCTTAATGTACTCTGGGCCCAGTCACCATGAAAACCTGATTGTTTCTTTGATAATGTACTCTGGGCCCAGTCACCATGAAAAACCTGATTGTTTCTTTGATAATGTACTCTGGGCCCAGTCACCATGAAAAACCTGATAGTTTCTTTGATAATGTACTCTGGGCCCAGTCACCATGAAAAACCTGATTGTTTCTTAATGTACTCTGGGCCCAGTCACCATGAAAAACCTGATTGTTTCTTTGATAATGTACTCTGGGCCCAGTCACCATGATAAACCTGATTGTTTCTTTGATAATGTACTCTGGGCCCAGTCACCATGAAAAACCTGATTGTTTCTTTGATAATGTACTCTGGGCCCAGTCACCATGAAAAACCTGATTGTTTCTTTGATAATGTACTCTGGGCCCAGTCACCATGAAAAACCTGGTTGTTTCTTTGATAATGTACCCTGGGCCCAGTCACCATGAAAAACCTGATTGTTTCTTTGATAATGTACTCTGGGCCCAGTCACCATGAAAAACATTATTGTTTCTTAAAGTACTCTGGGCCCAGTCACCATGAAAAACCTGATTGTTTCTTTGATAATGTACTCTGGGCCCAGTCACCATGAAAAACCTGATTGTTTCTTTGATAATGTACTCTGGGCCCAGTCACCATGAAAAACCTGATTGTTTCTTTGATAATGTACTCTGGGCCCAGTCACCATGAAAAACCTGATTGTTTCTTTGATAATGTACTCTGGGCCCAGTCACCATGAAAAACCTGGTTGTTTCTTTGATAATGTACCCTGGGCTCAGTCACCATGAAAAACCTGATTTTCTTTGATAATGTACTCTGGGCCCAGTCACCATGAAAAACCTGGTTGTTTCTTTGATAATGTACCCTGGGCTCAGTCACCATGAAAAACCTGACTGTTTCTTTGATAATGTACTCAGTACTCACCCTGAAAAACCTGATTGTTTCTTTGATAATGTACCCTGGGCTCAGTCACCATGAAAAACCTGATCGTTTCAGTCACCATGAAAAACCTGATTGTTTCTTTGATAATGTACTCTAGGCCCAGTCACCATGAAAAACCTGATTGTTTCTTTGATAATGTACTCTGGGCCCAGTCACCATGAAAAACCTGATTGTTTCTTTGATAATGTACTCTGGGCCCAGTCACCATGAAAAACCTGATTGTTTCTTTGATAATGTACTCTGGGCCCACTCACCATGAAAAACCTGATTGTTTCTTTGATAATGTACTCTGGGCCCACTCACCATGAAAAACCTGATTGTTTCTTAATGTACTCTGGGCCCAGTCACCATGAAAAACCTGATAGTTTCTTTGATAATGTACTCTGGGCCCAGTCACCATGAAAAACCTGATAGTTTCTTTGATAATGTACTCTGGGCCCAGTCACCATGAAAAACCTGATTGTTTCTTAATGTACTCTGGGCCCAGTCACCATGAAAAACCTGGTTGTTTCTTTGATAATGTACTCTGGGCCCAGTCACCATGAAAAACCTGATTGTTTCTTAATGTACTCTGGGCCCAGTCACCATGAAAAACCTGGTTGTTTCTTTGATAATGTACTCTGGGCCCAGTCACCATGAAAAACCTGATTGTTTCTTAATGTACTCTGGGCCCAGTCACCATGAAAAACCTGGTTGTTTCTTTGATAATGTACTCTGGGCCCAGTCACCATGAAAAACCTGATAGTTTCTTTGATAATGTACTCTGGGCTCAGTCACCATGAAAAACCTGGTTGTTTCTTTGATAATGTACCCTGGGCTCAGTCACCATGAAAAACCTGACTGTTTATTTGATAATGTACTCAGTACTCACCCTGAAAAACCTGATTGTTTCTTTGATAATGTACTCAGTACTCACCCTGAAAAACCTGATTGTTTCTTTGATAATGTACCCTGGGCTCAGTCACCATGAAAAACCTGATCGTTTCTTAATGTACTCTGGGCCCAGTCACCATGAAAAACCTGATTGTTTCTTTGATAATGTACTCTAGGCCCAGTCACCATGAAAAACCTGATTGTTTCTTTGATAATGTACTCTGGGCCCAGTCACCATGAAAAACCTGATTGTTTCTTTGATAATGTACTCTGGGCCCAGTCACCATGAAAAACCTGATTGTTTCTTTGATAATGTACTCTGGGCCCACTCACCATGAAAAACCTGATTGTTTCTTTGATAATGTACTCTGGGCCCAGTCACCATGAAAAACCTGGTTGTTTCTTTGATAATGTACTCTGGGCCCACTCACCATGAAAAACCTGATTGTTTCTTAATGTACTCTGGGCCCAGTCACCATGAAAAACCTGATAGTTTCTTTGATAATGTACTCTGGGCCCAGTCACCATGAAAAACCTGATAGTTTCTTTGATAATGTACTCTGGGCCCAGTCACCATGAAAAACCTGATTGTTTCTTAATGTACTCTGGGCCCAGTCACCATGAAAAACCTGGTTGTTTCTTTGATAATGTACTCTGGGCCCAGTCACCATGAAAAACCTGGTTGTTTCTTTGATAATGTACTCTGGGCCCAGTCACCATGAAAAAACAGATTTTCTTTGATAATGTACTCTGGGCCCAGTCACCATGAAAAACCTGATTGTTTCTTTGATAATGTACTCTGGGCCCAGTCACCATGAAAAACCTGATTGTTTCTTAATGTACTCTGGGCCCAGTCACCATGAAAAACCTGGTTGTTTCTTTGATAATGACTCTGGGCCCAGTCACCATGAAAACCTGATTGTTTCTTAGGTACTCTGGGCCCAGTCACCATGAAAAACCTGGTTGTTTCTTTGATAATGTACTCTGTGCCCAGTCACCATGAAAAACCTGATAGTTTCTTTGATAATGTACTCTGGGCCCAGTCACCATGAAAAACCTGATTGTTTCTTTGATAATGTACTCTGGGCCTAGTCACCATGAAATGGCTGATTTTACTGTGTATTATAGTGGCAGCTAGTGATTGTGTATATTCTAGTAACTCAACCAACCGAGGTGCATATCTTAATATAGCGATGTCTCATGTTGAGGTGTGAAGGGATTTATTTATTGGGACTTTATTAGTAGACGATGCTGTTGAGGCTGTGTTGTCAGCTGGAAATATTTCCCTCTAATGTATAATTCAGTATGTATTTATAATTCAGGATGTATTTCTAATTCAGGATGTATTTATAATCAACTATCTAAGGAGGGAAGACTGACCCAGTCTGACAGATCCTGGTTTGTGAAGAGGACTCCCCTTCAGGCTGGGATTATGTACTCAGAGCTCTGGACTGGATCTCATGAGACACCTTCTGGCCCTGGTCTAAAGTAGTGCACTATCTAGGGAATAGGGCTCTATAGGGCCCTGGTCTAAAGTAGTGCACTATATAGGGAATAGGGTTCTATAGGGCCCTGGTCTAAAGTAGTGTACTATATCTAGGGAATAGGGTTATATAGGGCCCTGGTCTAAAGTAGTGCACTATATATAGGGAATAGGGTTCTATAGGGCTCTGGTCTAAAGTAGTGTACTATATATAGGGAATAGGGTTCTATAGGGCTCTGGTCTAAAGTAGTGTACTATATATAGGGAATAGGGTTCTATAGGGCCCTGGTCTAAAGTAGTGCACTATATATAGGGAATAGGGTTCTATAGGGCCCTGGTCTAAAGTAGTGCACTATATATAGCGAATAGGGTTCTATAGGGCCCTGGGCTAAAGTAGTGCACTATATATAGGGAATAGGGTTCTGGTCTAAAGTAGTGTACTCTCTAGGGCTCTGGTCTGTAGTAGTGTACTAGGTAGGGCTCTGGTCTATAGTAGTGTACTCTGTAGGGCTCTGGTCTGTAGTAGTGTACTATGTAGGGCTCTGGTCTGTAGTAGTGTACTATGTAGGGCTCTGGTCTGTAGTAGTGTACTATGTAGGGCTCTGGTCTAAAGTAGTGCACTATATAGGGCTCTGGTCTATAGTAGTGTACTAGGTAGGGCTCTGGTCTATAGTAGTGTACTAGGTAGGGCTCTGGTCTAAAGTAGTGCACTATATAGGGCTCTGGTCTGTAGTAGTGTACTAGGTAGGGCTCTGGTCTGTAGTAGTGTACTAGGTAGGGATCTGGTCTGTAGTAGTGTACTAGGTAGGGCTCTGGTCTGTAGTAGTGTACTAGGTAGGGCTCTGGTCTGTAGTAGTGTACTATGTAGGGCTCTGGTCTGTAGTAGTGTACTAGGTAGGGCTCTGGTCTGTAGTAGTGTACTATGTAGGGCTCTGGTCTGTAGTAGTGTACTAGGTAGGGCTCTGGTCTGTAGTAGTGTACTATGTAGGACTCTGGTCTATAGTAGTGTACTATGTAGGGCTCTGGTCTAAAGTAGTGTACTATGTAGGGCTCTGGTCTATAGTAGTGTACTATGTAGGGCTTTGGTCTAAAGTAGTGTACTATATAGGGTTCTGTCTATAGTAGTGTACTAGGTAGGGCTCTGGTCTGAAAGTAGTGTACTATATAGGGCTCTGGTCTGTATAGTGTACATATAGGGCTCTGGTCTAAAGTAGTGCCTATAAGGTGAAAACTAGCTGGTGAAGGTAGACAGGTCTCTGCTCTTGTCTGTAGTAGTGTACTATGTAGTGCTCTGGTCTGTAGTAGTGTACTATGTAGTGCTCTGGTCTGTAGTAGTGTACTATGTAGTGCTCTTGTCTGTAGTAGTGTACTATGTAGTGCTCTGGTCTGTAGTAGTGTACTATATAGGGCTCTGGTCTGTAGTAGTGTACTCTCTAGGACTCTGGTCTGTAGTATTGTACTATATAGGGCTCTGGTCTGTAGTAGTGTACTATGTAGGGCTCTGGTCTGTAGTAGTGTACTATGTAGGGCTCTGGTCTGTAGTAGTGTACTATGTAGGGCTCTGGTCTGTAGTAGTGTACTATGTAGGGCTCTGGTCTGTAGTAGTGTACTAGATAGGGATTTTGGGATGTAACTCTGGTTAATAATATCCAATGCTACAAAGGCAGAAAACATAAATCCTTTAAAATGTCTCTGTCGTTGATTTCCCATTAAATGATTAAATACTGTAATGCCGTCTTTACATAATGTTTTATAAGTGAATGAATTGATCTCAATGTTGATGAAGGTTTTCTCCTGCAGTAAGGAACGATATACTGGTAGTTCAGACAGGCTGTAATGACACATCCCTATTAGGGGACAAATACACGCTAATAGAATATACCAGGGAGTGAAACTAGCTGGTGATGGCAAGGTTTTTCCCTGCAACTAGCTGTAAGGAACGAAACTAGCTGGTGATGGCAGGTCTTTCCCTGAAAGGAGGAAACTGTAATGACAGGTCATCCCTATTAGGGGACAAATCATCTCTTTCCCTGAAAGGAGAAACTAGCTGGTGATGGCAGGTCCAGGGAGTGAAACTAGCTGGTGATGGCAGGTCTTTCTCCTGCAAAGGAACGAAACTACTGGTAGTTCAGACAGGCTGTATGACAGGTCCCTTTAAAGGGGACAAATAGCTGGTGATGGAATATACCCCTGGGAGTGAAACTAGCTGGTGATGGCAGGTTTTCTCCTGCAGTAAGGAACGAAACTAGCTGGTAGTTGGACAGGCTCTAATGACACATCCCTAAAGGGGACAAATAGCTGGTGAATAGAATATACCAGGGAGTGAAACTAGCTGGTGATGGCAGGTTTTCTCCTGAAAGTAAGGAACTAGCTGGTGATGGTAGGTTCAGAAAGGCTAGCTGGTGATGGCACATCCCTATTAAAGGGGAAACTAGCTGGTGATGGAATATACCAGGGAGTGAAACTAGCTGGTGATGAAGGTTTTCTTTCCTGAAAGGAAGGAACGATATGACTGGTAGTTCCCTGAAAGACTAGGCTGGTGATGACACATCCCTATTAGGGGACAAAGGAGTGAAACTAGCTGGTGAAGGTCTTTCCCTGAGAATATACCAGGGAGTGAAACTAGCTGGTGATGGCAGGTTTTCTCCTGAAAGGAATGAAACTAGCTGGTGATGTTCAGAAAGGCTGTAGCTGGTGATGGCAGGTCATCCCTATTAGGGGACAAATACACGCTAATAGAATATACCAGGGAGTGAAACTAGCTGGTGATGGCAGGTCATCTCTTTCCCTGAAAGGAGTGAAACTAGCTGGTGATGGCAGGTCTTTCCCTGAAAGGAGTGAAACTAGCTGGTGATGGCAGGTCTTTCCCTGAAAGGAGTGAAACTAGCTGGTGATGGCAGGTCATCTCTTTCCCTGAAAGGAGTGAAACTAGCTGGTGATGACAGGTCTTTCCCTGAAAGGAGTGAAACTAGCTGGTGATGACAGGTCATCTCTTTCCCTGAAAGGAGTGAAACTAGCTGGTGATGGCAGGTCTTTCCCTGAAAGGAGGAAACTAGCTGGTGATGACAGGTCATCTCTTTCCCTGAAAGGAGTGAAACTAGCTGGTGATGGCAGGTCATCTCTTTCCCTGAAAGGAGTGAAACTAGCTGGTGATGGCAGGTCATCTCTTTCCTTGAAAGGAGTGAAACTAGCTGGTGATGGCAGGTCTTTCCCTGAAAGGAGTGAAACTAGCTGGTGATGGCAGGTCATCTCTTTCCTTGAAAGGAGGAAACTAGCTGGTGATGGCAGGTCTTTCCCTGAAAGGAGGGAAACTAGCTGGTGATGGCAGGTCATCTCTTTCCCTGAAAGGAGTGAAACTAGCTGGTGATGGCAGGTCATCTCTTTCCCTGAAAGGAGTGAAACTAGCTGGTGATGGCAGGTCATCTCTTTCCTTGAAAGGAGGGAAACAGAGGAGTTGTTTTCTGCCACTAAATGAATTAGTTTTTTTCTCAAATCACCGATCTGTTATACACTGCTAACTATCTGCTAACACTCTGAACACACACACACACACACACACACACACCACACCACACACACCACACCACACACACACACACACACACACACACACACACACACACACACACACACACACACACACACACACACACACACACACACACACAGATCTGAGCTGAGACATCTAGTGATGAAACCAGCAGCGTTCTGTCTTCAAAGCCTTCATGAGCCACTCTGATGTCACTGAAACCCGTGTACGTGTCAGAGCGGAGCAGGTTTTTGATCCCTTCTCTGAAAACAGGTCCGCTCCAGCTGCTGCTACTGCTGCACCACCAAGCTAACACTCTGAACACACACACACACACACACACACACACACACACACACCACACCACACGCACGCACACACACACACACACACACACACACACACACACACACACACACACACACACACACACACACACACACACACACAGACACCACACACCACACACCACACACCACACACCACACACACACACCACACACACACACACAGACACACACCACACACCACACACACACGTAGCTTCACTCAACGAGGGGCGGTGGGTGGAGAGGAGGGAGACAAGGTACCTGATTTTAAAAATCAAAGAGAAACAGAGAGACCAACAGAACTGATACAAGACCGCAGCTAAATGATGTGTCAGAGCTGATGTTGCTATGGTTTCTCTCTCTAACTACTCTACAGAAGTCTGTTTCTCTCTCTAACTACTCCACGGAAGTCTGTTTCTCTCTCTAACTACTCTACAGAAGTCTGTTTCTCTCTCTAACTACTCCACAGAAGTCTGTTTCTCTCTCTAACTACTCCACAGAAGTCTGTTTCTCTCTCTAACTACTCTACAGAAGTCTGTTTCTCTCTAACTACTCTACAGACTACTCTACAGAAGTCTGTTTCTCTCTCTAACTACTCTACAGAAGTCTGTTTCTCTCTCTAACTACTCCACAGAAGTCTGTTTCTCTCTCTAACTACTCCACAGAAGTCTGTTTCTCTCTCTAACTACTCTACAGAAGTCTGTTTCTCTCTCTAACTACTCTACAGAAGTCTGTTTCTCTCTCTAACTACTCTACAGAAGTCTGTTTCTCTCTCTAACTACTCTACAGAAGTCTGTTTCTCTCTCTAACTACTCTACAGAAGTCTGTTTCTCTCTCTAACTACTCTACAGAAGTCTGTTTCTCTCTCTAACTACTCTACAGAAGTCTGTTTCTCTCTCTAACTACTCCACAGAAGTCTGTTTCTCTCTCTAACTACTCTACAGAAGTCTGTTTCTCCCTCTAACTACTCTACAGAAGTCTGTTTCTCTCTCTAACTACTCTATAGAAGTCTGTTTCTCTCTCTAACTACTCTACAGAAGTCTGTTTCTCTCTCTAACTCTAATACTCTACAGAAGTCTGTTTCTCTCTCTAACTACTCTATAGAAGTCTGTTTCTCTCTCTAACTACTCTACAGAAGTCTGTTTCTCTCTCTAACTACTCTACAGAAGTCTGTGTCTCTCTCTAACTACTCTACAGAAGTCTGTTTCTCACTCTAACTACTCTACAGAAGTCTGTTTCTCTCTCTAACTACTCTACAGAAGTCTATTCCTCTCTCTAACTACTCTACAGAAGTCTGTTTCTCACTCTAACTACTCTACAGAAGTCTGTTTCTCTCTCTAACTACTCTACAGAAGTCTGTTTCTCTCTGTTTCTCTAACTACTCTACAGAAGTCTGTTTCTCTCTCTAACTACTCTACAGAAGTCTGTTTCTCTCTCTAACTACTCTACAGAAGTCTGTTTCTCTCTAACTACTCTACAGAAGTCTGTTTCTCTCTAACTACTCTACAGAAGTCTGTTTCTCTCTCTAACTACTCTATAGAAGTCTGTTTCTCTCTCTAACTACTCTACAGAAGTCTGTTTCTCACTCTAACTACTCTATAGAAGTCTGTTTCTCTCTCTAACTACTCTACAGAAGTCTGTTTCTCTCTCTAACTACTCTACAGAAGTCTGTTTCTCTCTCTAACTACTCTACAGAAGTCTGTTTCTCTCTCTAACTACTCTATAGAAGTCTGTTTCTCTCTCTAACTACTCTACAGAAGTCTGTTTCTCTCTCTAACTACTCTACAGAAGTCTGTTTCTCTCTCTAACTACTCTACAGAAGTCTGTTTCTCTCTCTAACTACTCTGCAGAAGTCTGTTTCTCCCTCTAACTACTCTACAGAAGTCTGTTTCTCTCTCTAACTACTCTATAGAAGTCTGTTTCTCTCTCTAACTACTCCACAGAAGTCTGTTTCTCACTCTAACTACTCTACAGAAGTCTGTTTCTCTCTCTAACTACTCTACAGAAGTCTGTTTCTCCCTCTAACTACTCTACAGAAGTCTGTTTCTCTCTCTAGCTACTCTACAGAAGTCTGTTTCTCCCTCTAACTACTCTACAGAAGTCTGTTTCTCTCTCTAACTACTCTACAGAAGTCTGTTTCTCTCTCTAACTACTCTACAGAAGTCTGTTTCTCTCTCTAACTACTCTACAGAAGTCTGTTTCTCTCTCTAACTACTCTACAGAAGTCTGTTTCTCTCTCTAACTACTCTACAGAAGTCTGTTTCTCTCTCTAACTACTCTACAGAAGTCTGTTTCTCTCTGAGATATATAGAGTGGAGCAAAAAAGTATTTAGTCAGCCACCAATTTCCCACTTAAAAAGATGAGAGAGGCCTGTAATTTTCATCATAGGTCCACTTCAACTATGACAGACAAAATTAGAAAAAAAATCCATAAAATCACATTGTAGGATTTTTAATGAATTTATTTGCAAATTATGGTGGAAAATAAGAATTTGGTCACCTACAAACTCCACTATGGCCAAGACCAAAGAGCTGTCAAAGGACACCAGAAACAAAATTCTAGACCTGCACCAGGCTGGGAAGACTGAATCGTGCTTCTACACCTGCATTGCTTGCTGTTTGGGGTTTTAGGCTGGGTTTTTGTACAGCACTTTGAGATATCAGCTGATGTACGAAGGGCTATATAAATACATTTGATTTGATTTGATTTTGAATCTGCAATAGGTAAGCAGCTTGGTTTGAAGAAATCAACTGTGGGAGCAATTATTAGGAAATGGAAGACATACAAGACCACTGATAATCTCCCTCGATCTGGGGCTCCACGCAAGATCTCACCCCGTGGGGTCAAAATGATCACAAGAACGGTGAGCAAAAATCCCAGAACCACACGGGGGGACCTAGTGAATGACCTGCAGAGAGCTGGGACCAAAGTAACAAAGCCTACCATCAGTAACACACTAGGCCGCCAGGGACTCAAATCCTGCAGTGCCAGACGTGTCCCCCTGCTTAAGCCAGTACATGTCCAGGCCCGTCTGAAGTTTGCTAGAGAGCATTTGGATGATCCAGAAGAAGATTGGGAGAATGTCATATGGTCAGATGAAATCAAAATATAACTTTTTGGTAAAAACTCAACTCGTCGTGTTTGGAGGACAAAGAATTGCATCCAAAGAACACCATACCTACTGTGAAGCATGGGGGTGGAAACATTATGCTTTGGGGCTGTTTTTCTGCAAAGGGACCAGGACGACTGAGCCGTGTAAAGGAAAGAATGAATGGGGCCATGTATTGTGAGATTTTGAGTGAAAACCTCCTTCCATCAGCAAGGGCATTGAAGGTGAAACGTGGCTGGGTCTTTCAGCATGACAATGATCCCAAACACACCGCCCGGGCAACGAAGGAGTGGCTTCGTAAGAAGCATTTCAAGGTCCTGGAGTGGCCTAGCCAGTCTCCAGATCTCAACCTCATAGAAAATCTTTGGAGGGAGTTGAAAGTCCGTGTTGCCCAGCAACAGCCCCAAAACATCACTGCTCTAGAGGAGATCTGCATGGAGGAATGGGCCAAAATACCAGCAGCAGTGTGTAAAAACCTTGTGAAGACTTACAGAAAACGTTTGGCATCTGTCATTGCCAACAAAGGGTATATAACAAAGTATTGAGATAAACTTTTGTTATTGACCAAATACTTATTTTCCACCATAATTTGCAAATAAATTCATTATAAATCCCACAATGTGATTTTCTGGATTGTTTTTCTTCTCATTTTGTCTGTCATAGTTGAAGTGAACCTATGATGAAAATTACAGGCCTCTCTCATCTTTTTAAGTGGGAGAACTTGCACAATTGGTGGCTGACTAAATACTTTTTTGCCCCACTGTATAGAGTTGTCTCAGTGTTGTATCTCTATCTAACTGTACTCCACAGAAGTCTGTTTGTCTCTAAGAGATATATAGAGTTGCCTGTGTCTCGTATCTCTGTCTGCAGCTCAGATCAGTGGAGCGTGAGAGTCTGGCTACTGTTATGTGTTATTGTTCTTAGGGAACTAGTTTCTCTGAGGAGTCTACTCTGTCAGCTTGGATATCCCTCCTCCTCAGTTCTGGCTGAGGCCGTTTGAATCACTCCCTTGGTCCTCCCAATGACCGCCTCCCAAATGGTGCTCTATTGCCTTTATGGTGCATTACCTTTGACCAGAGATCTATAGGCCCTATAGTGCACTAAGTAGGGAATCGGGTGCCATTTGGGACATATCACAACCCAAGACCGTGGCCTGAGGTTTCTGTACGCTTCCTGTAAATTACCCATCACACACAGATCCTTCTCTTCCCATCACCATGACTACCTCTCCCCTCTGACCTCAGCCTTAACCCCATCAGCCCATCTCCCAGGCCCTGGTCTTCCCATCACCATGACTACCTCTCCCCTCTGACCTCAGCCTTCAGCCCATCAGCCCATCTCCCAGGCCCTGAACTTCCCTTCACCATGACTACCTCTCCCCTCTGACCTCAGTCTTTAGCCCATCTCCCAGAACCTGGTCTTCCCATCACCATGACGACCTCTCCCCTCTGACCTCAGTCTTTAGCCCATCTCCCAGAACCTGGTCTTCCCATCACCATGACGACCTCTCCCCTCTGACCTCAGACTTCAGCCCATCTCCCAGAATCCGGGCCTTCCCATGACCATGACTACCTCTCCCCTCTGACCTCAGCCTTCAGCCCATCTCCCAGAACCTGGTCTTCCCATCACCATGACGACCTCTCCCCTCTGACCTCAGCCTTCAGCCCATCGCCCTGGCCTTGAACTTCCCATCACCATGACGACCTCTCCCCTCTGACCTCAGCCTTCAGCCCATCTCCCAGGCCCTGAACTTCCGTCACCATGACTACCTCTCCCCTCTGACCTCAGCCTTCAGCCCATCTCCCAGAACTTGGTCTTCCCATCACCATGACTACCTCTCCCCTCTGACCTCAGTACTATCCTTAACCCAGATACTGTGTGAGAGGTGACCCTCTAGCCTGGTACTATCCTTAACCCAGATACTGTGTGAGAGGTGACCCTCTAGCCTGGTACTATCCTTAACCCAGATACTGTGTGAGAGGTGACCCTCTAGCCTGGTACTATCCTTAACCCAGATACTGTGTGAGAGGTGACCCTCTAGCCTGGTACTATCCTTAACCCAGATACTGTGTGAGAGGTGACCCTCTAGCCTGGTACTCTCCTTAACCCAGATACTGTGTGAGAGGTGACCCTCTAGCCTGGTACTATCCTTAACCCAGATACTGTGTGAGAGGTGACCCTCTAGCCTGGTACTATCCTTAACCCAGATACTGTGTGAGAGGTGACCCTCTAGCCTGGTACTATCCTTAACCCAGATACTGTGTGAGAGGTGACCCTCTAGCCTGGTACTATCCTTAACCCAGATACTGTGTGAGAGGTGACCCTCTAGCCTGGTACTATCCTTAACCCAGATACTGTGTGAGAGGTGACCCTCTAGCCTGGTACTATCCTTAACCCAGATACTGTGTGAGAGGTGACCCTCTAGCCTGGTACTATCCTTAACCCAGATACTGTGTGAGAGGTGACCCTCTAGCCTGGTACTATCCTTAACCCAGATACTGTGTGAGAGGTGACCCTCTAGCCTGGTACTATCCTTAACCCAGATACTGTGTGAGAGGTGACCCTCTAGCCTGGTACTATCCTTAACCCAGATACTGTGTGAGAGGTGACCCTCTAGCCTGGTACTATCCTTAACCCAGATACTGTGTGAGAGGTGACCCTCTAGCCTGGTACTATCCTTAACCCAGATACTGTGTGAGAGGTGACCCTCTAGCCTGGTACTATCCTTAACCCAGATACTGTGTGAGAGGTGACCCTCTAGCCTGGTACTATCCTTAACCCAGATACTGTGTGAGAGGTGACCCTCTAGCCTGGTACTATCCTTAACCCAGATACTGTGTGAGAGGTGACCCTCTAGCCTGGTACTATCCTTAACCCAGATACTGTGTGAGAGGTGACCCTCTAGCCTGGTACTATCCTTAACCCAGATACTGTGTGAGAGGTGACCCTCTAGCCTGGTACTATCCTTAACCCAGATACTGTGTGAGAGGTGACCCTCTAGCCTGGTACTATCCTTAACCCAGATACTGTGTGAGAGGTGACCCTCTAGCCTGGTACTATCCTTAACCCAGATACTGTGTGAGAGGTGACCCTCTAGCCTGGTACTATCCTTAACCCAGATACTGTGTGAGAGGTGACCCTCTAGCCTGGTACTATCCTTAACCCAGATACTGTGTGAGAGGTGACCCTCTAGCCTGGTACTATCCTTAACCCAGATACTGTGTGAGAGGTGACCTCTAGCCTGGTACTATCCTTAACCCAGATACTGTGTGAGAGGTGACCCTCTAGCCTGGTACTATCCTTAACCCAGATACTGTGTGAGAGGTGACCCTCTAGCCTGGTACTATCCTTAACCCAGATACTGTGTGAGAGGTGACCCTCTAGCCTGGTACTATCCTTAACCCAGATACTGTGTGAGAGGTGACCCTCTAGCCTGGTACTATCCTTAACCCAGATACTGTGTGAGAGGTGACCCTCTAGCCTGGTACTATCCTTAACCCAGATACTGTGTGAGAGGTGACCCTCTAGCCTGGTACTATCCTTAACCCAGATACTGTGTGAGAGGTGACCCTCTAGCCTGGTACTATCCTTAACCCAGATACTGTGTGAGAGGTGACCCTCTAGCCTGGTACTATCCTTAACCCAGATACTGTGTGAGAGGTGACCCTCCTGGCCCTGATACTGTGTGAGAGTGACCCTCTAGCCTGGTACTATCCTTAACCCAGATACTGTGTGAGAGGTGACCCTCTAGCCTGGTACTCTCCTTAACCCAGATACTGTGTGAGAGGTGACCCTCTAGCCTGGTACTCTCCTTAACCCAGATACTGTGTGAGAGGTGACCCTCTAGCCTGGTAGACATGACAAGGCAACATAAGTAATTTTAATCTCCAACATGTTTCTCTCTCCCCCAAGGTGAATGTGGCCCCCGCCTGCATCAGGGCCCTGACTAAGATGCTGTACTGTCCTTAACCCAGATACTGTGTGAGAGGTGACCCTCTAGCCTGGTAGACATGACAAGGCAACATAAGTAATTTTAATCTCCAACATGTTTCTCTCTCCCCCAAGGTGAATGTGGCCCCCGCCTGCATCAGGGCCCTGACTAAGATGCTGTACTGTCCGTACTGCAGGGGCCTGCCTGGGCTGAAGCCCTGTCATAATTACTGCCATAATGTAATGAGAGGCTGTCTGGCTAACCAGGCTGACCTAGATCCTGAGTGGAACCTCTTCATAGGTGAGAAAACACATGCTCTCTCTCTCTGTGTGTGTGTGTGTGTGTGTGTGTGTGTGTGTGTGTGTGTGTGTGTGTGTGTGTGTGTGTGTGTGTGTGAGATCGTTCTATGTTATACTATGTTCTGTCTGTTGTGCCTGGGCGAGTGGTGTCTTTCAAACTAAACCCTGCTGTTAGAGCCTGGTAACTAAACCCTGGTCCCTGCTGTTAGAGCCTCATAACTAAACCCTGGTCCCTGCTGTTAGAGCCTGATAACTAAACCCTGGTCCCTGCTGTTAGAGCCTGGTAACTAAACCCTGGTCCCTGCTGTTAGAGCCTGGTAACTAAACCCTGCTGTTAGAGCCTGATAACTAAACCCTGCTGTTAGAGCCTGATAACTAAACCCTGGTCCCTGCTGTTAGAGCCTGGTAACTAAACCCTGCTGTTAGAGCCTCATAACTAAACCCTGGTCCCTGCTGTTAGAGCCTCATAACTAAACCCTGGTCCCTGCTGTTAGAGCCTGGTAACTAAACCCTGGTCCCTGCTGTTAGAGCCTGATAACTAAACCCTGGTCCCTGCTGTTAGAGCCTGGTAACTAAACCCTGGTCCCTGCTGTTAGAGCCTGGTAACTAAACCCTGCTGTTAGAGCCTGATAACTAAACCCTGGTCCCTGCTGTTAGAGCCTGATAACTAAACCCTGGTCCCTGCTGTTAGAGCCTGATAACTAAACCCTGGTCCCTGCTGTTAGAGCCTGATAACTAAACCCTGGTCCCTGCTGTTAGAGCCTGATAACTAAACCCTGGTCCCTGCTGTTAGAGCCTGGTAACTAAACCCTGCTGTTAGAGCCTGGTAACTAAACCCTGGTCCCTGCTGTTAGAGCCTGGTAACTAAACCCTGGTCCCTGCTGTTAGAGCCTGGTAACTAAACCCTGGTCCCTGCTGTTAGAGCCTGGTAACTAAACCCTGGTCCCTGCTGTTAGAGCCTGGTAACTAAACCCTGGTCCCTGCTGTTAGAGCCTGGTAACTAAACCCTGGTCCCTGCTGTTAGAGCCTGATAACTAAACCCTGGTCCCTGCTGTTAGAGCCTGGTAACTAAACCCTGGTCCCTGCTGTTAGAGCCTGATAACTAAACCCTGGTCCCTGCTGTTAGAGCCTGGTAACTAAACCCTGGTCCCTGCTGTTAGAGCCTGGTAACTAAACCTGGTCCCTGCTGTTAGAGCCTGATAACTAAACCCTGGTCCCTGCTGTTAGAGCCTGATAACTAAACCTGGTCCCTGCTGTTAGAGCCTGGTAACTAAACCCTGGTCCCTGCTGTTAGAGCCTGGTAACTAAACCCTGGTCCCTGCTGTTAGAGCCTGATAACTAAACCCTGGTCCCTGCTGTTAGAGCCTGATAACTAAACCCTGGTCCCTGCTGTTAGAGCCTGGTAACTAAACCCTGCTGTTAGAGCCTGGTATCTAAACCCTGGTCCCTGCTGTTAGAGCCTGGTAACTAAACCCTGCTGTTAGAGCCTGATAACTAAACCCTGGTCCCTGCTGTTAGAGCCTGGTAACTAAACCCTGCTGTTAGAGCCTGATAACTAAACCCTGGTCCCTGCTGTTAGAGCCTGATAACTAAAACCTGGTCCCTGCTGTTAGAGCCTGATAACTAAACCCTGGTCCCTGCTGTTAGAGCCTGATAACTAAACCCTGGTCCCTGCTGTTAGAGCCTGATAACTAAACCCTGGTCCCTGCTGTTAGAGCCTGATAACTAAACCCTGGTCCCTGCTGTTAGAGCCTGATAACTAAACCCTGGTCCCTGCTGTTAGAGCCTGGTAACTAAACCCTGCTGTTAGAGCCTGGTAACTAAACCCTGGTCCCTGCTGTTAGAGCCTGGTAACTAAACCCTGCTGTTAGAGCCTGATAACTAAACCCTGGTCCCTGCTGTTAGAGCCTGGTAACTAAACCCTGCTGTTAGAGCCTGATAACTAAACCCTGGTCCCTGCTGTTAGAGCCTGGTAACTAAACCCTGCTGTTAGAGCCTGATAACTAAACCCTGGTCCCTGCTGTTAGAGCCTGATAACTAAACCCTGGTCCCTGCTGTTAGAGCCTGATAACTAAACCCTGGTCCCTGCTGTTAGAGCCTCATAACTAAACCCTGCTGTTAGAGCCTGGTAACTAAACCCTGGTCCCTGCTGTTAGAGCCTGGTAACTAAACCCTGGACCCTGCTGTTAGAGCCTGGTAACTAAACCCTGGTCCCTGCTGTTAGAGCCTGGTAACTAAACCCTGGACCCTGCTGTTAGAGCCTGGTAACTAAACCCTGGTCCCTGCTGTTAGAGCCTGGTAACTAAACCCTGGTCCCTGCTGTTAGAGCCTGATAACTAAACCCTGGTCCCTGCTGTTAGAGCCTGGTAACTAAACCCTGGTCCCTGCTGTTAGAGCCTGATAACTAAACCCTGGTCCCTGCTGTTAGAGCCTGGTAACTAAACCCTGCTGTTAGAGCCTGATAACTAAACCCTGGTCCCTGCTGTTAGAGCCTGGTAACTAAACCCTGCTGTTAGAGCCTGATAACTAAACCCTGGTCCCTGCTGTTAGAGCCTGATAACTAAACCCTGGTCCCTGCTGTTAGAGCCTGATAACTAAACCCTGGTCCCTGCTGTTAGAGCCTCATAACTAAACCCTGCTGTTAGAGCCTGGTAACTAAACCCTGGTCCCTGCTGTTAGAGCCTGGTAACTAAACCCTGGACCCTGCTGTTAGAGCCTGGTAACTAAACCCTGGTCCCTGCTGTTAGAGCCTGGTAACTAAACCCTGGTCCCTGCTGTTAGAGCCTGATAACTAAACCCTGGTCCCTGCTGTTAGAGCCTGCTAACTAAACCCTGGTCCCTGCTGGTCGGAAGGAAACCCCTTCTGTTTGGTGTTCCATGCTGGTCTGCACGGTGGGTAATGTTTCAGTAAGGAGCTGTTCCCAAGCCCTCCTCTGCAATGGGGACTGGGGGAGGCAGCTATATTCTTCGTACAAAATGATACCCTATTCTCTATTTAGTGGTCTATTCAGGTCAAAGTTAGTGCACTATGTAGGGGAAATGGGTTAATTTGTGAGGCAGATGGTACGATCCCTCTTGTAGCAGGATCTGAAAACAGTGGGGTGTATTTTAAAGAGGAGTCTCAACAGAGGTCAGCATACATCACTTCTGAGTCCTGTGCCTATGTATGTGTGTGTACTTGTGTCTGACAAAACTGTTGTCTCGACGACCAGGAGACGACCCAATACAGAACAGACCCAACACAACACAGACCCAACACAGACCCAACACAGCACAGACCCAACACAGACCCAACACAGACCCAACACAGACCCAACACAGACCCAACACAGACCCAACACAACACAGACCCAACACAACACAGACCCAACACAACACAGACCCAACACAGACCCAACACAACACAGACCCAACACAGACCCAACACAACACAGACCCAACACAACACAGACCCAACACAGACCCAACACAACACAGACCCAACACAGACCCAACACAGCACAGACCCAACACAGACCCAACACAACACAGACCCAACACAGACCCAACACAACACAGACCCAACACAGACCCAACACAGCACAGACCCAACACAACACAGACCCAACACAACACAGACCCAACACAGACCCAACAGAGCACAGACCCAACACAGACCCAACACAACACAGACCCAACACAGACCCAACACAGACCCAACACAGACCCAACACAACACAGACCCAACACAACACAGACCCAACACGACACAGACCCAACACAACACAGACCCAACACAGACCCAACACAGACCCAACACAACACAGACCCAACACAGACCCAACACAGACCCAACACAGACCCAACACAACACAGACCCAACACAACACAGACACAACACAGACCCAACACAGCACAGACCCAACACAGACCCAACACAGACCCAACACAGACCCAACACAGACCCAACACAACACAGACCCAACACAACACAGACCCAACACAGACCCAACACAACACAGACCCAACACAACACAGACCCAACACAACACAGACCCAACACAACACAGACCCAACACAACACAGACCCAACACAACACAGACCCAACACAACACAGACCCAACACAGACCCAACACAACACAGACCCAACACAACACAGACCCAACACAACACAGACCCAACACAACACAGACCCAACACAACACAGACCCAACACAACACAGACCCAACACAACACATACCCAACACAGACCCAACACAACACAGACCCAACACAACACAGACCCAACACAACACAGACCCAACACAGACCCAACACAACACAGACACAACACAGACCCAACACAGACCCAACACAACACAGACCCAACACAACACATACCCAACACAGACCCAACACAGACCCAACACAACACAGACCCAACACAACACAGACCCAACACAACACAGACACAACACAGACCCAACACAGACCCAACACAGCACAGACACAACACAGACCCAACACAACACAGACCCAACACAACACAGACACAACACAGACCCAACACAACACAGACCCAACACAACACAGACCCAACACAACACAGACCCAACACAACACATACCCAACACAACACAGACCCAACACAGACCCAACACAGACCCAACACAGACCCAACACAGACCCAACACAGACCCAACACAGACCCAACACAACACAGACCCAACACAACACAGACCCAACACGACGCAGACCCAACACAGACCCAACACAGACCCAACACAGACCCAACACAACACAGACCCAACACAGACCCAACACAACACAGACCCAACACAACACAGACCCAACACAGACCCAACACGACACAGACCCAACACAGACCCAACACAACACAGACCCAACACAGACCCAACACAGACCCAACACAACACAGACCCAACACAACACAGACCCAACACAACACAGACCCATCACAGACCCAACACAACACAGACCCAACACGACGCAGACCCAACACAGACCCAACACAACACAGACCCAACACAGACCCAACACAACACAGACCCAACACAGACCCAACACAACACAGACCCAACACAACACAGACCCAACACAGACCCAACACAACACAGACCCAACACAGACCCAACACAGACCCAACACAGACCCAACACAACACAGACCCAACACAACACAGACCCAACACAGACCCAACACAGACCCAACACAACACAGACCCAACACAGACCCAACACAGACCCAACACAGACCCAACACAACACAGACCCAACACAGACCCAACACAGCACAGACCCAACACAACACAGACCCAACACAGACCCAACACAACACAGACCCAACACAGACCCAACACAACACAGACCCAACACAGACCCAACACAACACAGACCCAACACAACACAGACCCAACACAGACCCAACACAACACAGACCCAACACAACACAGACCCAACACAGACCCAACACAACACAGACCCAACACAGACCCAACCCAACACAGACCCAACACAGACACAACACAGACCCAACACAACACAGACCCAACAGTATGGCTGCCGACGGCTGTTATACAAGACATTTAATATGAGAACTACAGTCGCAACAGGGTGATGAATCTTGTTTGAAGAACGGAGCCTTGGGCATCTATAAAGAGTGTGCTTTTAATTTAGTTATCTCTGTTATAACAGAGATAGTTTGTGTTTCAGAAGGAGTGAAGTGTTCAGTTTCAATTAGAACAGGGAACCCCGGGGGAGCGTTCTCTCTCTCTGCTGCATAAAAGGGTCCCATTGTGACGTTTCTTGGCCTTTTCTATTCATCTTCTCTATCAACGGCTGCTCTCCATTAGCCAATACAGTGAGAGGCTTCACAACTGATATTGATCTGCTTTTTTTTGGAAAGACAAAACCCTCTGCATCCCAAATGGCCCACTTGTTCCCTAACATATTGACACACCCTGTTTACACGTGGGCTCTGGTCTAAAGTAGGGCACTTACAGAAGGAATAGGCTGGCGTTTGAGACTCGGGAAGCATAACAGGTTGTTGGTCGATGGGTTGCATTAGAACTGATGCCATAGTCTCTTTGATTGTCTCTCCCTCTCTCTCTCTCTCTCTCTGATTGTCTCTCCCTCTCTCTCTCTCTCTCTGCATTGCATTATGACAGGAGGCTTGTTGCATTAGAACTGATGCCATAGTCTCTCTGATTGGCTCTCTCTCTCTCTCTCTCTCTCTCTCTCTGATTGGCTCTCCCTCTCTCTCTCTATCTGATTGGCTCTCCCTCTCTCTCTCTCTCTGATTGTCTCTCCCTCTCTCTGTCTCTCTCTCTCTCTCTCTCTCTCTCTCTCTCTCTCTCTCTGATTGGCTCTCTCTCTCTTTCTCTCTCTGATTGGCTCTCTCTCTCTCTCTCTCTGCATTGTAGATATTTATAGATCTGCTGTGTGACTCTCGTTGTCCCTAAAACAGCCCTTATGACAGGAGGCTTGTAACGGTGTTAACCTCCGTCTCTGTCTGGCTTTCTCTCTGTACGTGGTGCGTTTACCGTGCAGGCCGTGCAGGCTTGGCTCTTCATGCTTTAAAATGCCGCTGTCAATAGCATTGGATTGTTCAGCAGCCTGCTGGGCCTTTAGGATACGAATAAAGCCACTTTAACTTCTTTACAGTTCATCTCTAAAACTAACTCTCCACCCTCGCTAAGGGGAAACGAACTCTCCACCCTCGCTAAGGGGAAACTAACTCTCCACCCTCGCTAAGGGGGAACTAACTCTCCACCCTCGCTAAGGGGAAACTAACTCTCCACCCTCGCTAAGGGGAAACTAACTCTCCACCCTCGCTAAGGGGAAACTAACTCTCCACCCTCGCTAAGGGGGAACTAACTCTCCACCCTCGCTAAGGGGAAACTAACTCTCCACCCTCGCTAAGGGGGAACTAACTCTCCACCCTCGCTAAGGGGAAACTAACTCTCCACCCTCGCTAAGGGGAAACTAACTCTCCACCCTCGCTAAGGGGAAACTAACTCTCCACCCTCGCTAAGGGGAAACTAACTCTCCACCCTCGCTAAGGGGAAACTAACTCTCCACCCTCGCTAAGGGGAAACTAACTCTCCACAGATATGAAGTTTAACATGAAATATGCTTATCACAAAAACAAACAAAAAAATGACTGTTGAGATATTCAGAATGGGTTTTATGCTACTGAAGTGTGGCCACAGAAATGTGAATCCATCCATCACGTTCATATATTTATCTCTTAAGACTCTGACAGAGAGAGAGAGAGAGAACAAGATTCGCAGGTCAAATACCCAGTGAGTCCACTGGTGCTCATTGAGCAGAGAGACAGAGGCCTTTTGTGAGATGAATAGAAGTCTCTCCTTTCTCTTTCTCTTTGTCTCTTTCTGATCCTCGTCTGTCTGTAGAGAAAGACATCACTCCTGAGAGTCATTCTCTGTTCTCCACATTTTGGCCTTATTTCGCTCTCTTTTTACAAATTGGACTTTTCTGTATCTCTCAGTCTTTTTACAAATTGGACTTGATAAGAACATTTATCAGTCAGAATATTTCAGTCAGAATAATAACGGTATGGAACTGAAATGAAATGCTAAAGTTATTTCAACAGAATGTTTATTAGAGAGAGAGACTGAGACAGAGACAGAGACAGAGAGACAGAGAGAGAGAGAGACAGAGAGAGAGAGAGACTGAGACAGAGAGAGGGAGAGAGACAGCGAGAGAGAGAGACAGAGACAGAGACAGAGAGAGAGAGAGACAGAGAGAGAGAGAGAGAGAGACTGAGAGAGAGAGAGAGAGAGAGACAGAGAGAGAGACAGAGACAGAGAGAGAGACTGAGAGACAGAGAGACAGAGAGACAGAGAGACAGAGAGACAGAGAGACAGAGAGAGAGAGAGAGAGAGAGAGAGAGAGAGAGAGAGAGAGAGAGAGAGAGAGAGAGAGACTGAGAGAGAGAGAGAGACAGAGACAGAGAGAGACAGAGACAGAGAGAGAGACTGAGAGACTGAGAGACAGAGAGACAGAGAGACAGAGAGACAGAGAGACAGAGAGACAGAGAGAGACTGAGAGAGAGAGAGACAGAGAGACAGAGAGAGAGAGAGAGACTGAGAGAGAGAGAGAGACTGAGAGAGAGAGAGAGACTGAGAGAGAGAGAGAGACTGAGAGAGAGAGAGAGGGAGAGAGACAGAGAGAGAGGGAGAGAGACAGAGAGAGAGAGAGAGAGAGAGACTGAGAGAGAGAGAGAGAGAGAGAGAGAGAGAGAGAGAGACTGAGAGAGAGAGAGACTGAGAGGCGTTGGTTCTGAGCCGTAAACGGTCCCAAACTCTAAACCACTATCTGTATCCCAAATAGCACCCTGTTCCCCATGTAGGGCCCATACGACTCTGGTCAAAAGCAGTGCGCTATGTAGAGAATAGGGTGTAATTTGGGATGTGTTGTTGTGTACAGAGATGGCCAGTATTTCTGTGACATGATTAAATATGTATTTAAGTTAATTCTGAGTATTTTATAAACCCCAGGTTTATATTCTATTACACTGGGCTGATCTACATTCCAATGTATTTTGTAACAAGATGCTTTCGAGAGCTATAATTTATATTTCCAAAATACATTTCTATACCTTTTTTTTAAAAAGCGTTTTTTTACATTGTGTGGCCCCCATTTCACCCTTTTATTGTTATCAGAAATCGGACGGATATTGATTGGTGATGTGAGCTAAATTAACATGCTGATTGGACGAACCCGGATTCTGATGGCACTGTGGTGTGACGTGAGCTAAATTAACATGCTGATTGGACGAACCCGGATTCTGATGGCACTGTGGTGTGACGAGAGCTAAATTAAACATGCTGAGTATTATTCTAATGATCTCTCCCATAATAATACCCAGTGTGCTTTGCAGGTCATTTTTGGTATGTTCATTTTCACATGTAGCAGACAGACGCTGTTATCCAGAGTGACTCACTAAATAAACAGCAAGATATCACAGTAATATTTAACTGAGAATGTTACTTGCACATGAAAATACAAAATACAACTATTTTAATTGAATAAATGACAACAAAAATTACAATTATTTTGTTGTTTATTTTGTAGTTAATTTTGGTATATTGATCTTTATGGTATTTATGTATCTAGGGAGTTTTTCCTAGCCACCGTGCTTCTACACCTGCATTGCTTGCTGTTTGGGGGTTTTTAGGCTGGGGTTTCTGTACAGCACTTTGAGATATCAGCTGATGTACGAAGGGCTATATAAATACATTTGATTTGATTTGATTTAGTTTCCCCCCCCATCCCTGGTTGCCTAGGAGATTAAGCCCGCCTTTGACCTCTGAGAGTTTAACCACTGTGATTTAAATGTGATTATGATGTCACTGGTCACTGGGGGACCAATAGGGACCAACCTTTCTGTCACAACCATAGTCCTGACTGCTCTACCGAACACATGTTGATGTACGCAGGCCTTTCCTGCAGTCAAACGACCTCGATGGCCTCGCGGGTGGAATGTTAACTCGTATTTTTCATCCTTTCATAATGAATAATCATTACTTCAAAAAACCTGCTGAAAATCCGCTGTTTTCGATGTCAACCCGGCTTTATGTCATGTCAGTCTTCTGTGATGTGGCGTGTATAAACTGAAAATATATTTCAACTCTGTATCTGACATACAGGTAGGGGGTCTTCTCTTTGTGAAGCCCATAACCACTCGTGTGAGGTGGGTACGTTTGTTTCCAAGTAGATTTGTTTAAGACTACCCAGAAACCCTCTGACTACCCAGAAACCCTCTGACTACCCAGAAACCCTCTGACTACCCAGAGAAACACTCTGACTACCCAGAAACCCTCTGACTACCCAGAAACCCTCTGACTACCCAGTAACCCTCTGACTACCCAGAAACCCTCTGACTACCCAGAGAAACCCTCTGACTACCCAGAAACCCTCTGACTACCCAGAAACCCTCTGACTACCCAGAGAAACCCTCTGACTACCCAGAAACCCTCTGACTACCCAGAGAAACCCTCTGACTACCCAGAAACCCTCTGACTACCCAGAAACCCTCTGACTACCCAGTAACCCTCTGACTACCCAGAAACCCTCTGACTACCCAGAGAAACCCTCTGACTACCCAGAAACCCTCTGACTACCCAGAAACCCTCTGACTACCCAGAAACCCTCTGACTACCCAGAGAAACCCTCTGACTACCCAGAAACCCTCTGACTACCCAGAGAAACCCTCTGACTACCCAGAGAAACCCTCTGACTACCCAGAAACCCTCTGACTACCCAGAGAAACCCTCTGACTACCCAGAAACCCTCTGACTACCCAGAGAAACCCTCTGACTACCCAGAAACCTTCTGACTACCCAGAGAAACCCTCTGACTACCCAGAAACCCTCTGTGTGACCCTGACTTATCCCCTCTGCAGATTAAACTGTAGCTGTGCTCACGGGAGCCTGACTTTGTCTAAAAGTGGGAGTGTAAACAAAACACCATCCTGATGAAAATACGCTACTTTGTCTTTTAACAAAACTAATGTTTGTGCATATTTTCAGCGTGGAACAGATGTTTAGAGTGGTTATAACCGAACCCTAGGCTAACCAATTCTAAAAGGCACTAGCAGGTCTAAAAGTAGGTCTCAGCAGGAAATAGACTGAACGCAATTATTTAAAAAAAACGGAGGCTCCAGTCGTTGGATATTTCCCAACTTCAATCAACCAGTCCATTTTGAATTGACGATAAAAACCAGGGAACGTGGCTTGTGAATCCCCTTGTGGGTCTCGGCAGTTAGATATGTTTTTACAGACATGTATTTCTGTGGGCTTAACGGGGAGTCTGTTTGTGCATTGGAGACGTGTGTGTAGAGAGAGCAGTCAGAACACAGTGGAGTGAGTGAGATATGGAGTTTATTGTAGCTAGGTGTGTATATAGCTAGGTCAGTGTATTGTATCTAGGTGTGTATATAGTTAGGTCAGTGTATTGTAGCTAGGTCAGTGTATTGTAGCTAGGTGTGTATATAGCTAGGTCAGTGTATTGTATCTAGGTGTGTATATAGTTAGGTCAGTGTATTGTATCTAGGTGTGTATATAGTTAGGTCAGTGTATTGTAGCTAGGTGTGTATTGTATCTAGGTGTGTATATAGCTAGGTCAGTGTATTGTAGCTAGTTGTGTATTGTAGCTAGGTCAGTGTATTGTATCTAGGTGTGTATATAGCTAGGTCAGTGTATTGTATCTAGGTGTGTATTGTAGCTAGGTCAGTGTATTGTATCTAGGTGTGTATATAGCTGGGTGTGTATTGTATCTAGGCGTGTATATAGCTAGGTCAGTATATTGTATCTAGGTGTGTATATAGCTAGGTCAGTGTATTGTAGCTGGGTGTGTATATAGCTAGGTCAGTGTATTGTATCTAGGTGTGTATATAGTTGGGTGTGTATTGTAGCTAGGTCAGTGTATTGTAGCTAGGTGTGTATATAGCTAGGTCAGTGTATTGTAGCTAGGTGTGTATATAGCTAGGTGTGTATATAGCTAGGTCAGTGTATTGTAGCTAGGTGTGTATTGTAGCTAGGTGTGTATATAGCTAGGTGTGTATATAGTTAGGTCAGTGTATTGTAGCTAGGTGTGTATATAGCTAGGTCAGTGTATTGTAGCTAGGTGTGTATATAGCTAGGTGTGTATATAGCTGGGTGTGTATTGTAGCTAGGTGTGTATTGTAGCTAGGTGTGTGTATATAGCTAGGTCAGTGTATTGTATCAGTGTGTATATAGCTGTGTCAGTGTATTGTAACTAGGTGTGGATATAGCTGGGTGTGTATTGTAGCTAGTTGTGTATTGTAGCTAGGTCAGTGTATTGTAACTAGGTGTGGATATAGCTGGGTGTGTATTGTAGCTAGTTGTGTATTGTAGCTAGGTCAGTGTATTGTAACTAGGTGTGGATATAGCTGGGTGTGTATTGTAGCTAGTTGTGTATTGTAGCTAGGTGAGTGTATTGTAGCTAGGTGTGTATATAGCTAGGTCAGTGTATTGTAGCTAGGTGTGTATATAGCTAGGTCAGTGTATTGTAGCTAGTTGTGTATATAGCTAGGTCAGTGTATTGTAGCTAGGTGTGTATATAGCTAGGTCAGTATATTGTAGCTAGGTGTGTATATAGCTAGGTCAGTGTATTGTAGCTAGGTGTGTATATAGCTAGGTGTGTATATAGCTAGGTCAGTGAATTGTAGCTAGGTGTGTATATAGCTAGGTCAGTGTATTGTATCAGTGTGTAGAGAGAGCAGTCAGAACACAGTGGAGTGAGTGAGATATGGAATTTATTGTAGCTAGGTGTGTATATAGGTGTGTATATAGCTAGGTCAGTGTATTGTAACTAGGTGTGGATATAGCTTGGTGTGTATTGTTGCTAGTCGTGTATTGTAGCTAGGTCAGTGTATTGTAACTATGTGTGTATATAGCTAGGTCAGTGTATTGTAACTATGTGTGTATTGTAGCTAGGTCAGTGTATTGTAACTAGGTGTGTATATAGCTGGGTGTGTATATAGCTAGGTCAGTGTATTGTAACTAGATGTGTATATAGCTGGGTGTGTATTGTAGCTAGGTCAGTGTATTGTAACTAGGTGTGTATATAGCTGGGTGCGTATTGTAGCTAGTTGTGTATTGTAGCTAGGTGTGTATATAGCTAGGTCAGTGTATTGTAGCTAGGTGTGTATATAGCTAGGTCAGTGTATTGTAACTAGGTGTGGATATAGCTGGGTGTGTATTGTAGCTAGTTGTGTATTGTAGCTAGGTGTGTATATAGCTGGGTGTGTATTGTTTCTAGTCGTGTATTGTAGCTAGGTCAGTGTATTGTAACTATGTGTGTATATAGCTAGGTCAGTGTATTGTAACTATGTGTGTATTGTAGCTAGGTCAGTGTATTGTAACTAGGTGTGTATATAGCTGGGTGTGTATTGTAGCTAGGTCAGTGTATTGTAACTAGGTGTGTATATAGCTGGGTGTGTATTGTAGCTAGTTGTGTATTGTACATTTACATTTACATTTAAGTAATTTTGCAGGCCAGTGGTGGATGAACGCAGTGCCCTTGTTTGGGTGTAGGGCCTGATCAGAGCCTGGAGGTACTGAGGTGCCGTTCCCCTCACAGCTCCGTAGGCAAGCACCATGGTCTTGTAGCGGATGCGAGCTTCAACTGGAAGCCAGTGGAGAGAGCGGAGGAGCGGGGTGACGTGAGAGAACTTGGGAAGGTTGAACACCAGACGGGCTGCGGTCGTACTCTGCGGATGTTGTAGAGCATGAACCTACAGGAACGGGCCACCGCCTTGATGTTAGTTGAGAACGACAGGGTGTTGTCCAGGATCACGCCAAGGTTCTTAGCGCTCTCGGAGGAGGACACGATGGAGTTGTCAACCGTGATGGCGAGATCATGGAACGGGCAGTCCTTCCCCGGGAGGAAGAGCAGCTCCGTCTTGCCGAGGTTCAGCTTGAGGTGGTGATCCGTCATCCACACTGATATGTCTGCCAGACATGCAGAGATGCGATTCGCCACCTGGTCATCAGAGGGGGGAAAGGAGAAGATTAATTGTGTGTCGTCTGCATAGCAATGATAGGAGAGACCATGTGAGGTTATGACAGAGCCAAGTGACTTGGTGTATAGCGAGAATAGGAGAGGGCCTAGAACAGAGCCCTGGGGGACACCAGTGGTGAGAGCGCGTGGTGAGGAGACAGATTCTCGCCACGCCACCTGGTAGGAGCGACCTGTCAGGTAGGACGCAATCCAAGCATGGGCCGCGCCGGAGATGCCCAACTCGGAGAGGGTGGAGAGGAGGATCTGATGGTTCACAGTATCGAAGGCAGCCGATAGGTCTAGAAGGATGAGAGCAGAGGAGAGAGAGTTAGCTTTAGCAGTGCGGAGTGCCTCCGTGATACAGAGAAGAGCAGTCTCAGTTGAATGACTAGTCTTGAAACCTGACTGATTTGGATCAAGAAGGTCATTCTGAGAGAGATAGCGGGAGAGCTGGCCAAGGACGGCACGTTCAAGAGTTTTGGAGAGAAAAGAAAGAAGGGATACTGGTCTGTAGTTGTTGACATCGGAGGGATCGAGTGTAGGTTTTTTCAGAAGGGGTGCAACTCTCGCTCTCTTGAATACGGAAGGGACGTAGCCAGCGGTCAGGGATGAGTTGATGAGCGAGGTGAGGTAAGGCAGAAGGTCACCGGAGATGGTCTGGAGAAGAGAGGAGGGGATAGGGTCAAGCGGGCAGGTTGTTGGGCGGCCGGCCGTCACAAGACGCGAGATGTCATCTGGAGAGAGAGGGGAGAAAGAGGTCAGAGCACAGGGTAGGGCAGTGTGAGCAGAACCAGCGGTGTCGTTTGACTTAGCAAACGAGGATCGGATGTCGTCGACCTTCTTTTCAAAATGGTTGACGAAGTCATCTGCAGAGAGGAAGGAGGGGGGAGGGGGAGGAGGATTCAAGAGGGAGGAGAAGGTGGCAAAGAGCTTCCTAGGGTTAGAGGCAGATGCTTGGAATTTAGAGTGGTAGAAAGTGGCTTTAGCAGCAGAGACAGAGGAGGAAAATGTAGAGAGGAGGGAGTGAAAGGATGCCAGGTCCGCAGGGAGGCGAGTTTTCCTCCATTTCCGCTCGGCTGCCCGGAGCCCTGTTCTGTGAGCTCGCAATGAGTCGTCGAGCCACGGAGCGGGAGGGGAGGACCGAGCCGGCCTGGAGGATAGGGGACATAGAGAGTCAAAGGATGCAGAAAGGGAGGAGAGGAGGGTTGAGGAGGCAGAATCAGGAGATAGGTTGGAGAAGGTTTGAGCAGAGGGAAGAGATGATAGGATGGAAGAGGAGAGAGTAGCGAGGGAGAGAGAGCGAAGGTTGGGACGGCGAGATACCATCCGAGTAGGGGCAGTGTGGGAAGTGTTGGATGAGAGCGAGAGGGAAAAGGATACAAGGTAGTGGTCGGAGACTTGGAGGGGAGTTGCAATGAGGTTAGTGGAAGAACAGCATCTAGTAAAGATGAGGTCGAGCGTATTGCCTGCCTTGTGAGTAGGGGGAAGGTGAGAGGGTGAGGTCAAAAGAGGAGAGGAGTGGAAAGAAGGAGGCAGAGAGGAATGAGTCAAAGGTAGACGTGGGGAGGTTAAAGTCGCCCAGAACTGTGAGAGGTGAGCCGTCCTCAGGAAAGGAGCTTATCAAGGCATCAAGCTCATTGATGAACTCTCCGAGGGAACCTGGAGGGCGATAAATGATAAGGATGTTAAGCTTGAAAGGGCTGGTAACTGTGACAGCATGGAATTCAAAGGAGGCGATAGACAGATGGGTAAGGGGAGAAAGAGAGAATGACCACTTGGGAGAGATGAGGATCCCGGTGCCACCACCCCGCTGACCAGAAACTCTCGGGGTGTGCGAGAGCACGTGGGCGGACGAAGAGAGAGCAGTAGGAGTAGCGGTGTTGTCTGTGGTGATCCATGTTTCCGTCAGTGCCAAGAAGTCGAGGGACTGGAGGGAGGCATAGGCTGAGATGAACTCTGCCTTGTTGGCCGCAGATCTGCAGTTCCAGAGGCTACCGGAGACCTGGAACTCCACGTGGGTCGTGCGCGCTGGGACCACCAGATTAGGGTGGCCGCGGCCATGCGGTGTGGAGCGTTTGTATGGTCTGTGCAGAGAGGAGAGAACAGGGATAGACAGACACATAGTTGACAGGCTAGAGAAGAGGCTACGCTAATGCAGAGGAGATTGGAATGACAAGTGGACTACACGTCTCGAATGTTCAGAAAGTTAAGCTTACGTAGCAAGAATCTAATTGACTAAAATGATTAAAATGATACAGTACTGCTGAGGTAGGCTAGCTGCGTTGTTGACACTACCCTAATCAAGTCGTTCCGTTGAGTGTGAAGTTTCTACAATGCTGCTATTCGGGGGCTAGCTGGCTAGCTAGCAGTGTTGGTTACGTTACGTTGCGTTAGGAGAACGACAATAGCTGGCTAGCTAACCTAGAAAATCGCTCTAGACTACACAATTATCTTTGAAACAAAGACGGCTATGTAGCTAGCTATGTAGCTAGCTACGATCAAACAAATCACACCGTTGGGACTGTAATGAAATGAAATGAAAATGTGATACTACCTGTGGAGCGAAGCGGAATGCGACCGGAATGCGAAAGTTCTATTCAGTAGACGTTGGCTGGCTGTTGGCTAGCTAGGAGTGTCTCCTACGTTAAGGACGACAAAATAGCTGGCTAGCTAACCTCGGTAATTAAGATAATCACTCTAAGACTACACACTCTAAACTACACAATTATCTTGGATACGAAGACAGCAAAGACAACTATGTAGCTAGCTAATACTACACTAATCAAGTCGTTCAGTTGAGTGTGATAGTTACTACAGTGCTACGGTAGCCGGTGAACGTATGCTAGCTGGCTAGCTGCTAGCCAGATAGGAGGACGACGAAATACGATAATAACGCAATTATCACTCTAAGACTCCACGCTCTAAACTACACAATTATCTTGGATACGAAGACAGCAAAGACAACTATGTAGCTAGCTAACACTACACTAATCAAGTCGTTCAGTTGAGTGTGATAGTTACTACAGTGCTACGGTAGACGGTGAACGTGTTGGGCAGATAGGAGGACGACGAAATACGATAATTACGCAATTATCTTTGATACAACGACGGCTATGTAGCTAGCTAAGAAGAAATTGCTAAGATTAGACAAATCAGACCGTTGTACTATAATGAAATGTAATGAAAAAGTTATACAACCTGCAGACCGAAGGAGACCGAAGCGCGGAATTGTAGCTAGGTGTGTATATAGCTAGGTCAGTGTATTGTAGCTAGGTGTGTATATAGCTAGGTCAGTGTATTGTAACTAGGTGTGGATATAGCTGGGTGTGTATTGTAGCTAGTTGTGTATTGTAGCTAGGTGTGTATATAGCTGGGTGTGTATTGTTGCTAGTCGTGTATTGTTGCTAGGTCAGTGTATTGTAACTAGGTGTGTATTGTAGCTAGGTCAGTGTATTGTAACTAGGTGTGTATATAGCTGGGTGTGTATTGTAGCTAGGTCAGTGTATTGTAACTAGGTGTGTATATAGCTGGGTGTGTATTGTAGCTAGTTGTGTATTGTAGCTAGGTCAGTGTATTGTATCTAGGTGTTTATATACAGTGCCTTGCGAAAGTATTCGGCCCCCTTGAACTTTGTATCTAGGTGTGTATATAGCTAGGTCAGTGTATTGTATCTAGGTGTGTATATAGCTAGGTGTGTATATAGCTAGGTGTGTATATAGCTGGGTGTGTATATAGCTGGGTGTGTATTGTATATAGGTGTGTATATAGCTAGGTCAGTGTATTGTAGCTAGGTGTGTATATAGCCAGGTCAGTGTATTGTATATAGGTGTGTATATAGCTGGGTGTGTATATAGCTAGGTCAGTGTATTGTATCTAGGTGTGTATTGTAGCTAGGTGTGTATTGTATCAGTGTGTATATAGCTGGGTGTGTATATAGCTAGGTCAGTGTATTGTAGCTAGGTGTGTATATAGCTGAGTGTGTATTGTAGCTAGGTGTGTATATAGCTGGGTGTGTATTTTAGCTAGGTGTGTATATAGCTAGGTCAGTGTATTGTATCAGTGTGTATATAGCTAGGTCAGTGTATTGTATCAGTGTGTATATAGCTAGGTGTGTATATAGCTAGGTGTGTATATAGCTAGGTGTGTATATAGCTGGGTGTGTATATAGCTGGGTGTGTATTGTATATAGGTGTGTATATAGCTAGGTCAGTGTATTGTATCTAGGTGTGTATATAGCTAGGTCAGTGTATTGTATCTAGGCGTGTATATAGCTAGGTCAGTGTATTGTATCTAGGTGTGTATATAGCTAGGTCAGTGTATTGTAGCTAGGTGTGTATATAGCTGGGTGTTTATATAGCTAGGTGTGTATATAGCTAGGTGTGTATATAGCTGGGTGTGTATATAGCTGGGTGTGTATTGTATATAGGTGTGTATATAGCTAGGTCAGTGTATTGTATCTAGGTGTGTATATAGCTAGGTCAGTGTATTGTATCTAGGCGTGTATATAGCTAGGTCAGTGTATTGTATCTAGGTGTGTATATAGCTAGGTCAGTGTATTGTAGCTAGGTGTGTATATAGCTGGGTGTTTATATAGCTAGGTGTCTATATAGCTAGGTGTGTATATAGCTGGGTGTTTATATAGCTAGGTGTCTATATAGCTAGGTGTGTATATAGCTGGGTCAGTGTATTGTAACTAGGTGTGTATTGTAGCTAGGTCAGTGTATTGCAGCTAGGTGTGTATTGTAGCTAGGTCAGTGTATTGTAGCTAGGTGTGTATATAGCTAGGTCAGTGTATTGCAGCTAGGTGTGTATTGTAGCTAGGTGTGTATTGTAACTAGGTGTGTATTGTAGCTAGGTGTGTATATAGCTAGGTGTGTATTGTAGCTAGGTGCGTATATAGCTAGGTGTGTATTGTAGCTAGGTGTGTATTGTATCTAGGTGTGTATTGTAGCTAGGTGTGTATTGTAGCTAGGTGTGTATTGTAGCTAGGTGTGTATTGTAGCTAGGTGTGTATTGTATCTAGGTGTGTATATATCTAGGTGTGTATATAGCTAGGTGTGTATTGTAGCTAGGTGTGTATATAGCTAGGTGTGTATTGTAGCTAGGTGTGTATTGTATCTAGGTGTGTATATAGCTGGGTGTGTATTGTAGCTAGTTGTGTATTGTAGCTAGGTCAGTGTATTGTAACTAGGTGTGTATATAGCTGGGTGTGTATTGTAGCTAGTTGTGTATTGTAGCTAGGTCAGTATATTGTAACTAGGTGTGTATATAGCTGGGTGTGTATTGTAGCTAGGTCAGTGTATTGTAACTAGGTGTGTCTATAGCTGGGTGTGTATTGTAGCTAGGTGTGTATTGTAGCTAGGTGTCTATATAGCTAGGTGTGTATATAGCTAGGTCAGTGTATTGTAGCTAGGTGTCTATATAGCTAGGTGTGTATATAGCTAGGTCAGTGTATCACAATACCCCATAGTGACATCACAATACCCCATAATGACATCACAATACCCCATAGTGACATCACAATACCCATAATGTAGAAAAGTGTGCAAATGTAATTTTTTTTAACACTGAAATATGACAATTACATAAGTATTCAGACCCTTTACTCAGTACTTTTGGCAGCGATTACAGCCTTGAGTCTTGGGTATGACGCTAGAAGCTTGGTACACCTGTATTTGGTGAGTTTCTCCCATTCTTCTCTGCAGATCCTCTCAAGCTCTGTCAGGTTGGATGGGGAGCGTCGCTGCACAGCTATTCTCAGGTCTCTCTAGAGATGTTGCAATCAGGTTCCAGTCCTGGCTGGGCCACTCAAGGACATTCAGAGACTTGTCCCGAAGCCACTCCTGCATCCACTTGGCTGTGTGCTTAGGGTCGTTGTCCTGATGGAAGGTGAACCTTCGCCCCCAGTCTGAGGTTTTCATCAAGGATCTCCCTGTACTTTGCTCCATTAATCTCTTCCCTTCTCTTTCCTTACTAGTCTCCCAGTCCCTGCCGCTGAAAAACATCCTCTCAGCATGATGCTGCCACCACCATGCTTCACCATAGGGATGGTACCAGGTTTCCTCCAGACATGACGCTTGGCATTCAGGCCAAAGAGTTCAATCTTGGTTTCATCAGACCAAATAATCTTGTTTGTCGTGGTCTGAGTGTCCTTTAGGTGCCTTTTGGCAAACTCCAAGCGTGCTGTCATGTGCTTTTACTGAGGAGTGGCTTCCATCTGGCCACTCTACCATAAAGGTCTGATTGGTGGAGTGCTGAAGAGATGGTTGTCCTTCTGGAAGGTTCTCTCATCTCCACAGAGGAGCTCTGTCAGAGTGACCATCAGGTTCTTGGTCTCCTCCCTGACCTGGCCCTTCTGATAAGGCTCTCCCATCTCCACAGAGGAACTCTGGAGCCCTGTCAGAGTGACCCTTGGGTTCTTGTTCTCCTCCCTGACCAAGGCCCTTCTCCCCCGATTGCTCAGTTTGGCTGGGGGGCCAGCTCTAGGACGAGTCTTAGTGGTTTCAAACTTCTCCCATTTAAGAATGATGGAGACCACTGTGTTCTTGGGGACCTTCAAAGTTGCGGAAATGTTTTGGTACCCTTCCCCAGATTTGTGCCTCGACACGATCCTGTCTCGGAGCTCTACAGGCAATTCCTTCGACCTCATGGTTTGGTTTTTGCTCTGACATGCACTGTCAACTGTGGGACCTTGTATAGACAGGTGTGTGCCTTTCCAAATCATGTCCAATCAACTAAATGTACTACAGATGGACTCCAATCTAAAGGATGATCAATGGAAACAGGATGCACCTGAGCTCAATTGCAAGTCTCATAGCAAAGGTTCTGAATGCTTATGCTCTCTGCAGGTCATTCACTAGGTGAGATCTTGCATGGAGCCCTAGATCGAGGGAGATTATCAGTGGGCTTGTATGTCTTCCATTTCCTAATTGCTCCCACAGTTGATTTCTTCATACCAAGCTGCTTACCTATTGCAGATTCAGTCTTCCCAGCCTGGTGCAGGTCTACAATTTGGTTTCTGGTGTCCTTTGACAGCTATTTGGTCTTGGCCATAGTGGAGTTTGGAGTGTGACTCTTTGAGGTTGTGGACAGGTGTCTTTTATACTGATAACAACTTCAAACAGGTGCCATCAATACAGGTAACGAGTGGAGGACAGAGGAGCCTCTTAAAGAAGAAGTTACAGGTCTGTGAGAGCCAGAAATCTTGCTTGTTTGTAGGTGACCAAATACTTATTATCCACCATAATTTGCAAATAAATTAATAAAAAATCCTACAATGTGATTTTCTGGATTTTTTCCCCCTCATTTTGTCTGTCATAGTTGAAGTATACCTATGATGAAAATTACAGGCCTGTCTCATCTTTTTAAGTGGGAGAACTTGCACAATTGGTGGCTGACTAAATACTTTTTTGCCCCACTGTATTCCTCTCAGATAATACCTTGATAAAAATATCCCTACATGTGAGGACAGGCTCCTACACTATTACCAAGACAGTCCTGCTTCGAGTTAAGAGTCTTGGCTACCTCTTGGAGAGAACTTCTGATGGATTCACAGGAAGTCAAAGATCTTTGTCAACTTTGGCCAGATAGAAGGATCAAGAGGTTCAAGAGTGATGCCATTTCTATTTTATTGCAAAGTCAACTTTAAAGTTCACTTGGTTCCGTTATTGGATTCCTGCCCCTCCTTTTCCTATGCCTAATTATTTATCCTAATTAGGACGTAGACCTGTGTTGTCCTCTGTTGAGTCCTTTGTCACCACAGTGGAAGCGATCTGCATTGATTTTATTTGCTCATTTATTTTTAATTGCGTGGGCTTGTCTCCCAGTGTAACTAGATCTCCACAGTCTCACCATTTAGGAACATTACAGTCAGTGATATTCCCTCTCTGCCCTCTGCGAAGGACTGGCTGTGAGTTAGCGAGTTATTAGCTAGTTATTAAGTAGCACCAACACAGAATGAATATAAATACTAACACATAGTCCTAAATATACCGTACTATTTAAGACCTGTATAGTCTGAATCTTTTAAGAGAGAAGAGTAGAGATTTAGAGAGGAGAGAATAGATCATTCATTAAAGGGTTAGGGGTTAGGGGTTAGGGTTAGGGTTAGGGTTAGGGTTAGGGTTAGGGGTTAGGGTTAGGGGTTAGTGGTTAGGAGTTAGGGTTAGGGGTTAGGGTTAGGAGTTAAGGGTTAGGGGTTAGGAGTTAGGGTTAGGAGTTAGGGGTTAGGGTTAGGGTTAGGGTTAGGAGTTAGGGGTTAGGGGTTAGGGTTAGGGTTAGGGGTTAGGGTTAGGGTTAGGGGTTAGGGTTAGGGTTAGGGGTTAGGGTTAGGGTTAGTGTTTAGGAGTTAGGGTTAGGGGTTAGGGTTAGGAGTTAGGGTTAGGGGTTAGGGTTAGGAGTTAAGGGTTAGGGGTTAGGGTTAGGGGTTAGGGTTAGGAGTTAGGGTTAGGGGTTAGGGTTAGGGGTTAGGGTTAGGAGTTAAGGGTTAGGGGTTAGGAGTTAGGGTTAGGGGTTAGGGTTAGGAGTTAGGGTTAGGGTTAGGAGTTAGGGTTAGGGGTTAGGGTTAGGGGTTAGTGGTTAGGGGTTAGGGTTAGGAGTTAGGGTTAGGGGTTAGTGGTTAGGGTTAGGAGTTAGGGTTAGGGGTTAGGGTTAGGAGTTAGGGTTAGGAGTTAGGGTTAGGGTTAGGGGTTAGGGTTAGGAGTTAGGGGTTAGGGTTAGGGGTTATGGTTAGGAGTTAGGGTTAGGGGTTAGGGTTAGGGGTTAGGGTTAGGAGTTAGGGTTAGGGGTTAGTGGTTAGGGTTAGGAGTTAAGGGTTAGGGGTTAGGGTTAGGGGTTAGGGGTTAGGGTTAGGAGTTAAGGTTTAGGGGTTAGGGTTAGGGGTTAGGGTTAGGGGTTAGGGTTAGGAGTTAGGGTTAGGGGTTAGTGGTTAGGGTTAAGAGTTAGGGGTTAGGGTTAGGGGTTAGTGGTTAGGGTTAGGAGTTAGGGGTTAGGGTTAGGAGTTAGGGGTTAGGGTTAGAAGAGGTCTCATTTCAACCTTTAAGTCACAGTTCATTTCAGATAAAACATGTCGTCCAACACTGATGATCTTTGACTTGAGAAACACCTACAGACGTATTACACCAAAGGTGACTTGCTGCAGTAATAACATCTGTGGTTCATTCAGCCTGTCTAGATGTGGTGCTCTGCTGTCGGCAACTATCACCTAACATCTCCTAACACCTAACATCACCTAACATCTCCTAACATCTCCTAACATCTAACATCTCCTAACATCTAACATCACCTAACATCTAACATCTCCTAACATCTCCTAACATCTCCTAACATCTAACATCTCCTAACATCACCTAACATCTCCTAACATCTAACATCTCCTAACATCTCCTAACATCTAACATCACCTAACATCTAACATCACCTAACATCTAACATCATCTAACATCTCCTAACATCACCTAACATCACCTAACATCATCTAACATCTCCTAACAGCTCCTAACATCACCTAACATCTAACATCACCTAACATCTCCTAACATCACCTAACATCTAACATCTCCTAACATCACCTAACATCTCCTAACATCTAACATCACCTAACATCTAACATCTCCTAACATCTAACATCACCTGACATCTCCTAAGATCTAACATCACCTAACATCTAACATCTCCTAACATCTAACATCACCTAACATCTCCTAACATCACATTTATTACATTACACATTTAAGTCATTTAGCAGACGCTCTTATCCAGAGCGACTTACAAATTGGTGCATTCACCTTATGACATCCAGTGGAACAGTAGTGCATCTAAATCTTTTAAGGGGGAGGGGGGGTGAGAGGGATTACTTTATCCTATCCTAGGTATTCCTTAAAGAGGTGGGGTTTCAGGTGTCTCCGGAAGGTGGTGATTGACTCCGCTGTCCTGGCGTCGTGAGGGAGTTTGTTCCACCATTGGGGGGCCAGAGCAGCGAACAGTTTTGACTGGGCTGCGCGGGAACTGTACTTCCTCAGTGGTAGGGAGGCGAGCAGGCCAGAGGTGGATGAACGCAGTGCCCTTGTTTGGGTGTAGGGCCTGATCAGAGCCTGGAGGTACTGAGGTGCCGTTCCCCTCACATCACCTAACATCTCCTAACATCACCTAACATCTCCTAACATCTAACATCTCCTAACATCACCTAACATCTCCTAACATCTCCTAACATCACCTAACATCTCCTAACATCACATCACCTAACATCTCCTAACATCACCTAACATCACCTAACATCTCCTAGCATCACCTAACATCTCCTAACATCACCTAACATCACCTAACATCACCTAACATCTCCTAACATCTCCTAACATCACCTAACATCTCCCAACATCACCTAACATCACCTAACATCACCTAACATCTCCTAACATCTAACATCACCTAACATCTCCCAACATCACCTAACATCACCTAACATCACCTAACATCTCCCAACATCACCTAACATCACCTAACATCTCCCAACATCACCTAACATCTAACATCACCTAACATCACCTAACATCTAACATCTCCTAACATCACCTAACATCACCTAACATCTAACATCTCCTAACATCACCTAACATCACCTAACATCTAACATCACCTAACATCACCTAACATCTCCTAACATCTAACATCACCTAACATCACCTAACATCTAACATCTCCTAACATCTCCTAACATCTCCTAACATCACCTAACATCTCCTAACATCTCCTAACATCACCTAACATCACCTAACATCTCCTAACATCACCTAACATCTCCTAACATCTCCTAACATCTCCTAACATCACCTAACATCACCTAACATCACCTAACATCTAACATCACCTAACATCTCCTAACATCTAACATCTCCTAACATCACCTAACATCACCTAACATCTCCCAACATCACCTAACATCACCTAACATCACCTAACATCTCCTAACATCTAACATCACCTAACATCTCCCAACATCACCTAACATCACCTAACATCACCTAACATCTCCCAACATCACCTAACATCACCTAACATCTCCCAACATCACCTAACATCTAACATCACCTAACATCACCTAACATCTAACATCTCCTAACATCACCTAACATCACCTAACATCTAACATCTCCTAACATCACCTAACATCACCTAACATCTAACATCACCTAACATCACCTAACATCTCCTAACATCTAACATCACCTAACATCACCTAACATCTAACATCTCCTAACATCTCCTAACATCTCCTAACATCACCTAACATCTCCTAACATCTCCTAACATCACCTAACATCACCTAACATCTCCTAACATCACCTAACATCTCCTAACATCTCCTAACATCACCTAACATCACCTAACATCACCTAACATCTAACATCACCTAACATCTCCTAACATCTAACATCTCCTAACATCACCTAACATCACCTAACATCACCTAACATCACCTAACATCTCCCAACATCTCCTAACATCTCCCAACATCTCCTAACATCTCCTAACATCTAACATCTGTCTCCTAACATCTCCTAACATCTAACATCTCCTAACATCTCCTGACATCAATTATGGACCCCTTCTTCTTTGTCTTTATTCTGTTGTGTGTTTTCCTGCCGTTCTGTTGTGGAATATTGTGAACAGACTAGATGTGTTTCACAGACTCATACGCACCTTAACAATCAGCTTGTTCATGTTTGCCGTGGGCGCTGCTGAAATGACACGCTTCCCGACAGGAGGTTATGGGCTTGTGATTTAAAACAATCCACAGCTGGTCATTTTAATGATTTGATTTGCCATTTAGGAACAGTAATCTGTTTTCAAAATGGTCATCTCCCAAATGGATCAAAAATTAAGCCTATAGCCTATTGTATTGGTACTAGGCCTATAGCCTATTGTATTGGTACTAGGCCTATAGCCTATTGTATTGGTACTAGGCCTATAGCCTATTGTATTGGTACTAGGCCTATAGCCTATTGTATTGGTACTAGGCCTATAGCCTATTGTATTGGTACTAGGCCTATAGCATATGGTATTGGTACTAGGCCTATAGCATATGGTATTGGTACTAGGCCTATAGCCTATTGTATTGGTACTAGGCCTATAGCCTATTGTATTGGTACTAGGCCTATAGCCTATTGTATTGGTACTAGGCCTATAGCTTATTGTATTGGTACTAGGCCTATAGCCTATTGTATTGGTACTAGGCCTATAGCCTATTGTATTGGTACTAGGCCTATAGCCTATTGTATTGGTACTAGGCCTATAGCCTATTGTATTGGTACTAGGCCTATAGCCTATTGTATTGGTACTAGGCCTATAGCCCATTGTATTGGTACTAGGCCTATAGCCTATTGTATTGGTACTAGGCCTATAGCCTATTGTATTGGTACTAGGCCTATAGCCTATTGTATTGGTATTAGGCATATAGCCTATTGTATTGGTACTAGGCCTATAGCCCATTGTATTGGTACTAGACCTATAGCCCATTGTATTGGTACTAGGCCTATAGCCTATTGTATTGGTACTAGGTATATAGCCTATTGTATTGGTACTAGGCCTATAGCCTATTGTATTGGTACTAGGCCTATAGCCTATTGTATTGGTACTAGGCCTATAGCCTATTGTATTGGTACTAGGCCTATAGCCCATTGTATTGGTACTAGGCCTATAGCCTATTGTATTGGTACTAGGCCTATAGCCTATTGTATTGGTACTAGGCCTATAGCCCATTGTATTGGTACTAGGCCTATAGCCTATTGTATTGGTACTAGGCCTATAGCCTATTGTATTGGTACTAGGCCTATAGCCTATTGTATTGGTACTAGGCCTATAGCCCATTGTATTGGTACTAGGCCTATAGCCTATTGTATTGGCCCTATAGCCTATTGTATTGGTACTAGGCCTATAGCCTATTGTATTGGTACTAGGCCTATAGCCTATTGTATTGGTACTAGGCCTATAGCCTATTGTATTGGTACTAGGCCTATAGCCTATTGTATTGGTACTAGGCCTATAGCATATGGTATTGGTACTAGGCCTATAGCATATGGTATTGGTACTAGGCCTATAGCCTATTGTATTGGTACTAGGCCTATAGCCTATTGTATTGGTACTAGGCCTATAGCCTATTGTATTGGTACTAGGCCTATAGCCTATTGTATTGGTACTAGGCCTATAGCCCATTATTGTATTGGTACTAGGCCTATAGCCTATTGTATTGGTACTAGGCCTATAGCCTATTGTATTGGTACTAGGCCTATTGTAGCCTATAGCCTATGTATTGGTACTAGGCTAGGCCTATAGCTTATTGTATTGGTACTAGGCCTATAGCCTATTGTATTGGGTTAGGCCCTAAGCACACAGCCAAGAGAACGCAGGAGTGGCTTCGGGACAAGTCTCTGAATGTCCTTGAGTGGCACAGCTGAAGCCCGGACTTGAGCCCGATCTAAACATCTCTGGAGAGACCTGAAAATAGCTGTGCAGCGACGCTCCCCATCCAACCTGACAGAGCTTGAGAGGATCTACAGAGAAGAATGGGAGAAACTCCCCAAATACAGGTGTGCCAAGCTTGTAGCGTCATACCCAAGAAGAGTAGAGGCTGTAATCACTGCCGAAGGTGCTTCAACAAAGTACTGAGTAAAGGGTCTGTGTACTTACGAAAATGTGATATTTAATTTTGTATTTCTTTATTAAAACAATCTATTTTAGAATAGGGTTGAAACGTATCAAAATGTGTAAAACGCCAAGGCTATAAAGGTATAGCTCTTATTCTCTCTCCTTTCTACCTCTCACTCTGAGTTTCTATCAATTCAAATTGTGTAAAACGCCAAGGCTATAAAGGTATAGCTGTTATTCTCTCTCCTTTCTACCTCTCACTCTGAGTTTCTATCAATTCAAATTGTGTAAAACGCCAAGGCTATAAAGGTATAGCTCTTATTCTCTCTCCTTTCTACCTCTCACTCTGAGTTTCTATCAATTCAAAATGTGTAAAACGCCAAGGCTATAAAGGTATAGCTCTTATTCTCTCTCCTTTCTACCTCTCACTCTGAGTTTATATCAATTCAAATTGTGTAAAACGCCAAGGCTATAAAGGTATAGCTGTTATTCTCTCTCCTTTCTACCTCTCACTCTGAGTTTCTATCAATTCAAAATGTGTAAAACGCCAAGGCTATAAAGGTATAGCTCTTATTCTCTCTCCTTTCTACCTCTCACTCTGAGTTTCTATCAATTCAAAATGTGTAAAACGCCAAGGCTATAAAGGTATAGCTGTTATTCTCTCTCCTTTCTACCTCTCACTCTGAGTTTCTATCAATTCAAAATGTGTAAAACGCCAAGGCTATAAAGGTATAGCTGTTATTCTCTCTCCTTTCTACCTCTCACTCTGAGTTTCTATCAATTCAAATTGTGTAAAACGCCAAGGCTATAAAGGTATAGCTGTTATTCTCTCTCCTTTCTACCTCTCACTCCGAGTTTCTATCAATTCAAAATGTGTAAAACGCCAAGGCTATAAAGGTATAGCTGTTATTCTCTCTCCTTTCTACCTCTCACTCTGAGTTTCTATCAATTCAAATTCAATTCAAGGGGCTTTATTGGCATGGGATACATGTGTTAACATTGCCAAAGCAAGTGTATAGATAATATATAAAAGTGAAATAAACAATCAAAATGAACAGTAAACATTAACCTCACAGAAGCTCCAAAAGAATAAAGACATTTCAAATGTCGTATTATGATGTACAGTGAAGTTTACATCCACTTAGGTTGGAGTCATTAAAACTCGATTTTCAACCACTCCACACATTTCTTGTTAAACAAACTATAGATTTGGCAAGTCGGTTAGGACATCTACTTTGTGCATGACACAAGTCATTTTTCCAACAATTGTTTACAGAGAGATTATTTATAATTTATAATTCACTGTATCACAATTCCAGTGGGTCAGAAGTTTACATACACTAAGTTGACTGTGCCTTTAAACAGCTTGGAAAATTCCAGAAAATGATGTCATGGCTTTGGAAGCTTCTGATAGGCTAATTGACATCATTTGAGTCAATTGGAGGTGTACCTGTGGATGTATTTCAAGGCCTACCTTCAAACTCACTGCCTCTTTGCTTGACATCATGGGAAAATCAAAAGAAATCAGCCAAGACCTCAGAAAAAAAATTGTAGACCTCCACAAGTCTGGTTCATCCTTGGGAGCAATTTCCAAATGCCTGAAGGTACCATGTTCATCTGTACAAACAATAGTACACAAGTATAAACACCATGGGACCACACAGCCGTCATACCGCTCAGGAAGGAGACGCAATTCTGTCTCCTAGAGATGAATGTACTTTGGTGTGAAAAGTACAAATCAATCCCAGACAGCAAAGGCCCTTGTGAAGATGCTGGAGGAAACAGGTACAAAAGTATCTATATTCACAGTAAAACGAGTCCTCTATCGACATAACCTGAAAGGCCGCTCAGCAGGGAAGAAGCACACTTCCAAAGTTGTGGCAAAATGGCTTAAGGACAACAAAGTCAAGGTATTGGAGTGGCCATCACAAAGCCCTGACCTCAATCCTATAGAACATGTGTGGGCAGAACTGAAAAGTGTGTGGGAGCAAGGAGGCCTACAAACCTGACTCAGTTACACCAGCTCTGTCAGGTGGAATGGGCCAAAATTCACCCAACTTATTGTGGGAAGCTTTTGGAAGGCTACCCGAAACGTTTGACCCAAGTTAAACAATTTAAAGGCAATGCTACCAAATACTAATTGAGTGTATGTAAACGTCAGACCCACTGGGAATGTGATGAAAGAAATAAAAGCTGAAATAAATAATTATCTCTATTATTATTCTGACATTTAACATTCTTAAAATAAAAATGGTGATCCTAACTGACCTAAAACAGAGAATTTTTACCGGGATTAAATGTCAGGAATTGGTGAAAAACTGAGTTTAAATGTATTTGGCCAAGGTGTATACTTCAACTGTATACACAGTGTTTTAATGATGTGCAAATAAACCTTTTCTTGTGGCAACAGGTCACAAATCTTGCTGCTGTGATGTCACACTGTGGTATTCCACCTGATCTCTCTGTGATGTCACACTGTGGTATTCCACCTGATCTCTCTGTGATGTCACACTGTGGTATTCCACCTGATCTCTCTGTGATGTCACACTGTGGTATTCCACCTGATCTCTCTGTGATGTCACACTGTGGTATTCCACCTGATCTCTCTGTGATGTCACACTGTGGTATTCCACCTGATCTCTCTGTGATGTCACACTGTGGTATTCTACCTGATCTCTCTGTGATGTCACACTGTGGTATTCCACCTGATCTCTCTGTGATGTCACACTGTGGTATTCCACCTGATCTCTCTGTGATGTCACACTGTGGTATTCCACCTGATCTCTCTGTGATGTCACACTGTGGTATTCCACCTGATCTCTCTGTGATGTCACACTGTGGTATTCCACCTGATCTCTCTGTGATGTCACACTGTGGTATTCCACCTGATCTCTCTGTGATGTCACACTGTGGTATTCCACCCAGTAGATATGGGAGTTTATCAACATCGGGTTCGTTTTTGAATTCTTTGTGGATCTCGCTTCTCTACGGTTCACCTCCCTTCTCTACGGTTCACCTCCCTTCTCTACGGTTCACCTCCCTTCTCTACGGTTCACCTCCCTTCTCTACAGTTCACCTCCCTTCTCTACGGTTCACCTCCCTTCTCTACGGTTCACCTCCCTTCTCTATGGTTCACCTCCCTTCTCTACGGTTCACCTCCCTTCTCTATGGTTCACCTCCCTTCTCTATGGTTCACCTCCCTTCTCTACGGTTCACCTCCCTTCTCTACGGTTCACCTCCCTTCTCTACGGTTCATCTCCCTTCTCTACGGTTCATCTCCCTTCTCTATGGTTCACCTCCCTTCTCTACGGTTCACCTCCCTTCTCTACGGTTCACCTCCCTTCTCTACGGTTCACCTCCCTTCTCTACGGTTCACCTCCCTTCTCTACGGTTCACCTCCCTTCTCTAAGGTTCACCTCCCTTCTCTACGGTTCACCTCCCTTCTCTACGGTTCATCTCCCTGCTCCCTTCTCTACGGTTCATCTCCCTTCTCTATGGTTCACCTCCCTTCTCTACGGTTCACCTCCCTTCTCTACGGTTCACCTCCCTTCTCTACGGTTCAGCTCCCTTCTCCCCTCTACGGTTCACCTCCCTTCTCTACGGTTCACCTCCCTTCTCTATGGTTCACCTCCCTTCTCTACGGTTCACCTCCCTTCTCTACAGTTCACCTCCCTTCTCTATGGTTCACCTCCCTTCTCTACGGTTCAGCTCCCTTCTCTACGGTTCAGCTCCCTTCTCTACGGTTCACCTCCCTTCTCTACAGTTCACCTCCCTTCTCCCTTCTCTAAGGTTCACCTCCCTTCTCCCTTCTCTACGGTTCACCTCCCTTCTCTACGGTTCACCTTCGTTCTCTACGGTTTACCTCCCTTCTCTACGGTTCACCTCCCTTCTCTACGGTTCACCTCCCTTCTCTACGGATCTGTAGCAGTGCTGGGGACTATATGATAGCAGTTCTGGGGACTATATGATAGCAGTGCTGGGGACTATATGATAGCAGTGCTGGGGACTATATGATAGCTGTGCTGGGGACTATATGATAGCTGTGCTGGGGACTATATGATAGCTATATGATAGCTGTGCTGGGGACTATATGATAGCAGTGCTGGGGGCTATATGAGGACTATATGATATCTGTACTGGGGACTATATGATAGCTGTGCTGGGGGCTATATGATAGCTGTGCTGGGGTCTATATGATAGCTGTGCTGGGGACTATATGATAGCTGTGCTGGGGACTATATGATAGCTGTGCTGGGGACTATATGATAGCTGTGCTGGGGACTATATGATAGCAGTGCTGGGGACTATATGATAGCTGTGCCGGGGACTATATGATATCTGTGCTGGGGGCTATATGATAGCTGTGCTGGGGGCTATATGAGGACTATATGATAGCTATATGATAGCAGTGCTGGGGGCTAATCGAGGACTATATGATAGCTGTGCTGGGGACTATATGATAGCTATACGATAGCTGTGCTGGGGACTATATGATAGCAGTGCTGGGGGCTATATGAGGACTATATGATATCTGTACTGGGGACAATATGAGGACTATATGATAGCAGTGCTGGGGGCTATATGAGGACTATATGATAGCTGTGCTGGGGACTGTATGATAGCAGTGCTGTGGACTGTATTATAGCTGTGCTGGGGACTATATGAGGACTATGTGATAGCTGTGCTGGGGACTATATGAGGACTATATGATAGCTGTGCTGGGGACTATATGATAGCTGTTCTGGGGGCTATATGAGGACTATGTGATAGCTGCGCTGGGGACTATGTGATAGCTGTTCTGGGGGCTATATGAGGACTATGTGATAGCTGTGCTGGGGACTATATGAGGACTATATGATAGCTGTGCTGGGGACTATATGAGGACTATATGATAGCTGTGCTGGGGACTATATGATATCTGTGCTGGGGACTATATGAGGACTATATGATAGCAGTGCTGGGGACTATATGATATCTGTGCTGGGGACTATATGAGGACTCTATGATAGCAGTGCTGGGGACTATATGATAGCAGTGCCGTGGACTGTATGATAGCTATGCTGGGGACTATATGATAGCAGTGCTGGGGGCTATATGAGGACTATATGATAGCTGTGCTGGGGACTATATGATAGCTGTACTGGGGACTATATGAGGACTATATGATAGCAGTGCTGGGGACTATATGAGGACTATATGATAGCTGTGCTGGGGACTATATGATAGCTGTGCTGGGGACTATATGAGGACTATATGATATCTGTACTGGGGACTATATGGGGACTATATGATATCTGTGCTGGGGACTATATGAGGACTATATGATATCTGTGCTGGGGACTATATGAGGACTATATGATAGCTGTGCTGGGGACTATATGAGGACTATATGATATCTGTGCTGGGGACTATATCATAGCTGTGCTGGGGGCTATATGAGGACTGTATGATAGCTGTGCTGGGGACTATATGATAGCTGTGTTGGGGACTATATGAGGACTATATGATATCTGTGCTGGGGACTATATCATAGCTGTGCTGGGGGCTATATGAGGACTGTATGATAGCTGTGCTGGGGACAATATGAGGACTATATGATAGCTGTGCTGGGGACTATATGAGGACTATATGATATCTGTGCTGGGGACTATATCATAGCTGTGCTGGGGGCTATATGAGGACTGTATGATAGCTGTGCTGGGGACTATATGATAGCTGTGTTGGGGACTATATGAGGACTATATGATAGCTGTGCTGGAGACTATATGATAGCTGTGCTGGGGACTATATGATAGCTGTGTTGGGGGCTATATGGGGACTATATGATAGCTGTGTTTGGGGCTATATGAGGGCTATATAATATCTGTACTGGGGACTATATGAGGACTATATGATAGCAGTGCTCGGGACTATATGAGGGCTATATAATAGCTGTGCTGGGGACTATATGATAGCTGTGCTGGGGGCTATATGAGGACTATATGATAGCTGTGCTGGGGGCTATATGAGGACTATATCATAGCTGTGCTGGGGGCTATATGAGGACTGTATGATAGCTGTGCTGGGGACTATATGATAGCTGTGTTGGGGGCTATATGAGGACTATATGATAGCTGTGCTGGGGACTATATGAGGACTATATGATAGCTGTGCTGGGGACTATATGATAGCTGTGCTGGGGACAATATGAGGGCTATATAATAGCTGTGCTTGGGACTATATGATAGCTGTTTTGGGGACTATTTGAGGGCTATATGATAGCTCTGCTGGGGACTATATGTGGACTATATGATAGCTGTGCTGAGGACTGTATGATATGTGTGCTGGGGACTATATGTTATCTGTGCTGGGGGCTATATGATAGCAGTGCTGGGGACTATGTGAGGGCTATATGATAGCTGTGCTGAAGACTATATGATGCCTGTGCTGGGGACTATATGATGGCTATATGTTAGCTGTTCTGGAGACTGTATGAAAGCTGATCTGGGGACTTTATTAGGGCTATATGATAGCTGTTCTGCGGACTGTATGAGTTCTATTTGATAGCTGTGCTGGGGGCTATATGAGGGCTATATGATAGCTGTGCTGGGGGCTATATGAGGGCTATATGATAGCTGTGCTGGGGACTATATGATAGCTATATGATAGCTGTGCTGGGGACTATATGATAGCTATATGATAGCTGTTCTGGGTACTATATGATAGCTATATGATAGCTGTCCTGGGGACCGTATGATACTTGTTCTGGGGGCTATATGAGGGCGATATGATAGCTGTGCTGAGGACTATATGAGGACTGTATGATAGCTGTGCTGAGGACTCTATGATAGCTGTTCTGGGGGCTATATGAGAGCTATATGATAGCTGTTCTGGGGACTGTATGAGTTCTATTTGATAGCTGTGCTGGGGGCTATATGAGGGCTATATGATATATGTGCTGAGGGCTATATGATATATGTGCTGAGGACTATATGATAGCTGTTCTGGGGACTGTATGATAGTTGATCTGGGAATTGTATGATAGCTGTGCTGAGGACTATATGATATCTGTGCTGGGGACTATATGAGGGCTATATGATATCTGTACTGGGGACTATATGAGGACTATATGATATCTGTGCTGGGGACTATATGGGGACTATATGATATCTGTACTGGGGACTATATGAGGACTATATGATAGCTGTGCTGGGGACTATATGATATCTGTGCTGGGGACTATATGAGGACTATATGATAGCTGTGCTGGGGACTATATGATATCTGTGCTGGGGACTATATGAGGACTATATGATAGCTGTGCTGGGGACTATATGAGGCCTATATGATAGCTGTGCTGGGGACTATATGAGGACTATATGATAGCTGTGCTGGGGACTATATGAGGACTATATGATATCTGTACTGGGGACTATATGATAGCTGTGCTGGGGACTATATGATATCTGTACTGGGGACTATATGAGGACTATATGATAGCAGTGCTGGGGACTATATGAGGACTATATGATAGCAGTGCTGGGGACTATATGATATCTGTGCTGGGGACTATATGAGGACTATATGATAGCAGTGCTGGGGACTATATGATAGCTGTGCTGGGGACTATATGAGGACTATATGATAGCAGTGCTGGGGACTATATGATATCTGTGCTGGGGACTATATGAGGACTATATGATAGCTGTGCTGGGGGCTATATGAGGACTATATGATATCTGTGCTGGGGACTATATGAGGATGATATCATTGCTGTGCTGGGGACTATATAACATCAAGCGTCCTCTGGTGGAATAGACCTGATTAGGAAGTTACTGAAGGACAGGAAGTTACATGACAGGAAGACACTGAAGGACAGGAAGTTACTGAAGGACAGGAAGTTACATGACAGGAAGACACTGAAGGACAGGAAGTTAATGAAGGACAGGAAGTTACTGAAGGACAGGAAGTTACAGGACAGGAAGTTACTGAAGGATATGTAAGTTACTGAAGGACAGGAAGTTACTGAAGGACAGGAAGTTACTGAAGGACAGGAAATTACTGAAGGACAGGAAGTTACTGAAGGACAGGAAGTTACTGAAGGACAGGAAGTTACAGGACAGGAAGTTACAGGACAGGAAGTTACTGAAGGACAGGAAGTTACAGGACAGGAAGTTTACTGAAGTGTTAAAAGGTGTGAAGACAGTGATCTGAAAGTGTCTTAATCAACCACTATTGATCCTCCTGCTGTCTTCCTGCCTGTCACAAAGTGCTGTGTGTTTGTTTTGATGCATATACTAACACGTTTTATTTGAATTCTTGTATTGCCACCTCCGAGGAGGTGACAACGTGTCAGAGAGATATAGTTCATAAAGCTTAGAGGTGATGCGAAGCAGAGATGTGTTTATGAAAAATGCATGACAACAGCACACAAATAGAATATGTGATCAGAATGTGACTGTGAGTTTAGACCGAGCTGCCATGTTAAATCTATAGCCTTTATTTAAGTTTGTTGTTTTGTATCATGCAGCTCATGACTTTTAAAAAGTTCTTTAGCTCCCATGTGTAGTTCTCTGTCTCTCCTATTGTCTTTATTCTTTATTTAACTAGGCAAGTCAGTTAAAGAACGGCCTACCCCAGCCAAACCCTCCCTTAACCCGGGCGACGCTGGGCAAATTGTGCACCGCCCTACGGGACTCCCGATCACGGCCCGGTTGAGATACCGCCCGGGATCGAACCAGGGTCTGTAGTGACGCCTCTAACACTGCGATGCAGTGCCTTTAGACGGCTGCGCCACTCGGTAGCTTTGACATCATCAATGTCATATCCCTTCCTGACCTTAGTCCAGAATGAGCTCAGAGTAAGAGCCCAATGTCATATCCCTTCCTGACCTTATTCCAGAATGAGCTCAGAGTTAGAGCCCAATGTCATATCCCTTCCTGACCTTAGTCCAGAATGAGTTCAGAGTAAGAGCCCAATGTCATATCCCGTCCTGACCTTAGTCCAGAATGAGCTCAGAGTAAGAGCCCCATGTCATATCCCTTCCTGACCTTAGTCCAGAATGAGCTCAGAGTTAGAGCCCAATGTCATATCCCTTCCTGACCTTAGTCCAGAATGAGCTCAGAGTTAGAGCCCAATGTCATATCCCTTCCTGACCTTAGTCCAGAATGAGCTCAGAGTTAGAGCCCAATGTCATATCCCTTCCTGACCTTATTCCAGAATGAGCTCAGAGTAAGAGCCCAATGTCATATCCCTTCCTGACCTTATTCCAGAATGAGCTCAGAGTAAGAGCCCAATGTCATATCCCTTCCTGACCTTATTCCAGAATGAGCTCAGAGTAAGAGCCCAATGTCATATCCCTTCCTGACCTTAGTCCAGAATGAGTTCAGAGTAAGAGCCCAATGTCAAATCCCTTCCTGACCTTAGTCCAGAATGAGCTCAGAGTTAGAGTCCTAACAGAGCCCTGCCCTGTGCAACATGTCAGTCCAAGAGACCTAAATGGTTTTAGAATGGCTGTTTGTTTTCCGACTGACATCTCCCAGGCCCGTTTCCTCACACAGTAACTCCATGGTTCAGGACATAGACATATATAGATCAGCTAATCCTGTATCGGGACAGAGACATATGTAGATCAGCTAATCCTGTATCAGGACAGAGACATATATAGATCAGCTAATCCTGTATCAGGACATATATAGATCAGCTAATCCTGTATCAGGACAGAGACATATATAGATCAGCTAATCCTGTATCAGGACAGAGACATATATAGATCAGCTAATCCTGTATCGGGACATATATAGATCAGCTAATCCTGTATCAGGCCATAGACATATATAGATCAGCTAATCCTGTATCGGGCCATAGACATATATAGATCAGCTAATCCTGTATCAGGACAGAGACATATATAGATCAGCTAATCCTGTATCAGGACAGAGACATATATAGATCAGCTAATCCTGTATCAGGACAGAGACATATATAGATCAGCTAATCCTGTATCAGGACAGAGACATATATAGATCAGCTAATCCTGTATCAGGACAGAGACATATATAGATCAGCTAATCCTGTATCAGGACAGAGACATCTATAGATCAGCTAATCCTGTATCGGGACAGAGACATATATAGATCAGCTAATCCTGTATCAGGACAGAGACATATATAGATCAGCTAATCCTGTATCAGGACAGAGACATATATAGATCAGCTAATCCTGTATCAGGACATATATAGATCAGCTAATCCTGTATCGGGACAGAGACATATATAGATCAGCTAATCCTGTATCGGGACAGAGACATATATAGATCAGCTAATCCTGTATCAGGACAGAGACATCTATAGATCAGCTAATCCTGTATCGGGCCATATATAGATCAGCTAATCCTGTATCAGGACATATATAGATCAGCTAATCCTGTATCAGGACAGAGACATATATAGATCAGCTAATCCTGTATCGGGACATAGACATATATAGATCAGCTAATCCTGTATCAGGACATCTATAGATCAGCTAATCCTGTATCGGGACAGAGACATATATAGATCAGCTAATCCTGTATCAGGACAGAGACATATATAGATCAGCTAATCCTGTATCAGGACAGAGACATCTATAGATCAGCTAATCCTGTATCGGGCCATATATAGATCAGCTAATCCTGTATCAGGACATATATAGATCAGCTAATCCTGTATCAGGACAGAGACATATATAGATGAGCTAATCCTGTATCAGGACAGAGACATATATAGATCAGCTAATCCTGTATCGGGACAGAGACATATATAGATCAGCTAATCCTGTATCAGGACAGAGACATATATAGATCAGCTAATCCTGTATCAGGACAGAGACATATATAGATCAGCTAATCCTGTATCAGGACATCTATAGATCAGCTAATCCTGTATCGGGCCATATATAGATCAGCTAATCCTGTATCAGGACATATATAGATCAGCTAATCCTGTATCAGGACAGAGACATATATAGATCAGCTAATCCTGTATCGGGACATAGACATATATAGATCAGCTAATCCTGTATCAGGACAGAGACATATATAGATCAGCTAATCCTGTATCAGGACAGAGACATATATAGATCAGCTAATCCTGTATCAGGACATCTATAGATCAGCTAATCCTGTATCGGGACAGAGACATATATAGATCAGCTAATCCTGTATCAGGACAGAGACATATATAGATCAGCTAATCCTGTATCAGGACAGAGACATCTATAGATCAGCTAATCCTGTATCGGGCCATATATAGATCAGCTAATCCTGTATCAGGACATATATAGATCAGCTAATCCTGTATCAGGACAGAGACATATATAGATCAGCTAATCCTGTATCAGGACAGAGACATATATAGATCAGCTAATCCTGTATCGGGACAGAGACATATATAGATCAGCTAATCCTGTATCAGGACAGAGACATATATAGATCAGCTAATCCTGTATCAGGACAGAGACATATATAGATCAGCTAATCCTGTATCAGGACATCTATAGATCAGCTAATCCTGTATCGGGCCATATATAGATCAGCTAATCCTGTATCAGGACATATATAGATCAGCTAATCCTGTATCAGGACAGAGACATATATAGATCAGCTAATCCTGTATCAGGACATATATAGATCAGCTAATCCTGTATCAGGACAGAGACATATATAGATCAGCTAATCCTGTATTAGGACAGAGACATATATAGATCAGCTAATCCTGTATCAGGACATAGACATATATAGATCAGCTAATCCTGTATCGGGACAGAGACATATATAGATCAGCTAATCCTGTATCAGGACAGAGACATATATAGATCAGCTAATCCTGTATCGGGACATAGACATATATAGATCAGCTAATCCTGTATCAGGACAGAGACATATATAGATCAGCTAATCCTGTATCAGGACAGAGACATCTATAGATCAGCTAATCCTGTATCGGGCCATATATAGATCAGCTAATCCTGTATCAGGACAGAGACATATATAGATCAGATAATCCTGTATCAGGACAGAGACATATATAGATCAGCTAATCCTGTATCGGGACAGAGACATATATAGATCAGCTAATCCTGTATCAGGACAGAGACATATATAGATCAGCTAATCCTGTATCAGGACAGAGACATATATAGATCAGCTAATCCTGTATCAGGACATCTATAGATCAGCTAATCCTGTATCGGGCCATATATAGATCAGCTAATCCTGTATCAGGACATATATAGATCAGCTAATCCTGTATCAGGACAGAGACATATATAGATCAGCTAATCCTGTATCAGGACATATATAGATCAGCTAATCCTGTATCAGGACAGAGACATATATAGATCAGCTAATCCTGTATTAGGACAGAGACATATATAGATCAGCTAATCCTGTATCAGGACATAGACATATATAGATCAGCTAATCCTGTATCGGGACAGAGACATTTATAGATCAGCTAATCCTGTATCGGGACAGAGACATATATAGATCAGCTAATCCTGTATCAGGACAGAGACATATATAGATCAGCTAATCCTGTATCAGGACAGAGACATATATAGATCAGCTAATCCTGTATCAGGACAGAGACATATATAGATCAGCTAATCCTGTATCAGGACATCTATAGATCAGCTAATCCTGTATCGGGCCATATATAGATCAGCTAATCCTGTATCAGGACATATATAGATCAGCTAATCCTGTATCAGGACAGAGACATATATAGATCAGCTAATCCTGTATCAGGACATATATAGATCAGCTAATCCTGTATCAGGACAGAGACATATATAGATCAGCTAATCCTGTATTAGGACAGAGACATATATAGATCAGCTAATCCTGTATCAGGACATAGACATATATAGATCAGCTAATCCTGTATCGGGACAGAGACATTTATAGATCAGCTAATCCTGTATCGGGACAGAGACATATATAGATCAGCTAATCCTGTATCAGGACAGAGACATATATAGATCAGCTAATCCTGTATCGGGACAGAGACATATATAGATCAGCTAATCCTGTATCGGGACAGAGACATATATAGATCAGCTAATCCTGTATCGGGACATATATAGATCAGCTAATCCTGTATCGGGACAGAGACATCTATAGATCAGCTAATCCTGGGAAGGGGAGGATTGTGTATTTAAGGTAAGGATTGTGTGTTTGTAAGGTGAGGATTGTGTATTTAAGGTAAGGATTGTGTATTTAAGGTGAGGATTGTGTATTTAAGGTGAGGATTGTGTATTTGTAAGGTGAGGATTGTGTATTTAAGGTGAGGATTGTGTGTTTAAGGTGAGGATTGTGTATTTAAGGTGAGGATTGTGTATTTAAGGTGAGGATTGTGTATTTAAGGTGAGGATTGTGTATTTGTAAGGTGAGGATTGTGTATTTAAGGTGAGGATTGTGTGTTTAAGGTGAGGATTGTGTATTTAAGGTGAGGATTGTGTATTTAAGGTGAGGATTGTGTATTTAAGGTGAGGATTGTGTGTTTAAGGTGAGGATTGTGTGTTTAAGGTGAGGATTGTGTGTTTAAGGTGAGGATTGTGTATTTAAGGTGAGGATTGTGTATTTAAGGTGAGGATTGTGTATTTAAGGTGAGGATTGTGTATTTAAGGTGAGGATTGTGTATTTAAGGTGAGGATTGTGTATTTAAGGTGAGGATTGTGTATTTAAGGTAAGAGACATTGTGTGTTTGTAAGGTGAGGATTGTAGTATTTAAGGTAAGGATTGTGTATTTAAGGTGAGGATTGTGTATTTAATCCTGTAGGTGAGGATTGTGTATTTGTAAGGTGAGGATTGTGTAATTTAAGGTGAGGATTGTGTGTTTAAGGTGAGGATTGTGTATTTAAGGTGAGGATTGTGTATTTAAGGTGAGGATTGTGTATTTAAGGTGAGGATTGTGTGTTTAGAGGTGAGGATTGTGTGTTTAAGGTGAGGATTGTGTGTTTAAGGTGAGGATTGTGTATTTAAGGTGAGGATTGTGTATTTAAGGTGAGGATTGTGTATTTAAGGTGAGGATTGTGTATTTAAGGTGAGGATTGTGTGTTTAAGGTGAGGATTGTGTATTTAAGGTGAGGATTGTGTATTTAAGGTGAGGATTGTGTGTTTAAGGTGAGGATTGTGTGTCTGTAAGGTGAGGATTGTGTCTGTAAGGTGAGGATTGTGTGTCTGTAAGGTGAGGATTGTGTCTGTAAGGTGAGGATTGTGTGTTTAAGGTGAGGATTGTGTCTGTAAGGTGAGGATTGTGTGTCTGTAAGGTGAGGATTGTGTATTTAAGGTGAGGATTGTGTATTTAAGGTGAGGATTGTGTATTTAAGGTGAGGATTGTGTGTCTGTAAGGTGAGGATTGTGTATTTAAGGTGAGGATTGTGTATTTAAGGTGAGGATTGTGTATTTAAGGTGAGGATTGTGTATTTAAGGTGAGGATTGTGTGTCTGTAAGGTGAGGATTGTGTGTCTGTAAGGTGAGGATTGTGTATTTAAGGTGAGGATTGTGTATTTAAGGTGAGGATTGTGTGTTTAAGGTGAGGATTGTGTATTTAAGGTGAGGATTGTGTGTCTGTAAGGTGAGGATTGTGTATTTAAGGTGCGGTTGTGCTGTGTGATTTAAAGGGGAGGACTGTGTGTTTATAAGGTGAGGTTGTGTATTTAAAGGGGAGGACTGTGTGTTTATAAGGTGAGGTTGTGTATTTAAAGGGGAGGACTGTGTGTTTATAAGGTGAGGTTGTGTATTTAAAGGGGAGGACTGTGTATTTATAAGGTGAGGTTGTGCTGTGTGGTTTAAAGGGGAGGACTGTGTGTTTATAAGGTGAGGTTGTGCTGTGTGATTTAAAGGGGAGGACTGTGTGTTTATAAGGTGAGGGTTGTGCTGTGTGATTTAAAGGGGAGGACTGTGTGTTTATAAGGTGAGGTTGTGCTGTGTGATTTAAAGGGGAGGACTGTGTTTATAAGGTGAGGTTGTGCTGTGTGATTTAAAGGGGAGGACTGTGTGTTTATAAGGTGAGGTTGTGTATTTAAAGGGGAGGACTGTGTGTTTATAAGGTGAGGGTTGTGCTGTGTGATTTAAAGGGGAGGACTGTGTGTTTATAAGGTGAGGTTGTGTATTTAAAGGGGAGGACTGTGTGATTATAAGGTGAGGGTTGTGCTGTGTGGTTTAAAGGGGAGGACTGTGTGTTTATAAGGTGAGGTTGTGTATTTAAAGGGGAGGACTGTGTGTTTATAAGTGGAGGTTGTGCTGTGTGATTTAAAGGGGAGGACTGTGTGTTTATAAGGTGAGGGTTGTGCTGTGTGATTTAAAGGGGAGGACTGTGTGTTTATAAGGTGAGATTGTGCTGTGTGATTTAAAGGGGAGGACTGTGTGTTTATAAGGTGAGGTTGTGTATTTAAAGGGGAGGACTGTGTGTTTATAAGGTGAGGTTGTGTATTTAAAGGGGAGGACCCTGTGTTTATAAGGTGAGGTTGTGTATTTAAAGGGGAGGACTGTGTGTTTATAAGGTGAGGTTGTGTATTTAAGGGGAGGACTGTGTGTTTATAAGGTGAGGTTGTGCTGTGTGATTTAAAGGGGAGGACTGTGTGTTTATAAGGTGAGGTTGTGTATTTAAGGGAGGACTGTGTGTTTATAAGGTGAGGTTGTGTATTTAAAGGGAGGACTGTGTGTTTATAAGGTGAGGGTTTGTGCTGTGTGATTTAAAGGGAGGACTGTGTGTTTATAAGGTGAGGTTGTGTATTTAAAGGGGAGGACTGTGTGTTTTAAGGTGAGGTTGTGTATTTAAAGGGGAGGACTGTGTGTTTATAAGGTGAGGTTGTGTATTTAAAGGGAGGACTGTGTGTTTAAGGAGGTTGTGTATTTAAGGGAGGACCCTGTGTTTATAAGGTGAGGTTGTGCTGTGTGATTTAAAGGGAGGACTGTGTGTTTATAAGGTGAGGTTGTGTATTTAAAGGGAGGACTGTGTGTTTATAAGGTGAGGTTGTGCTGTGTGATTTAAAGGGGAGGACTGTGTGTTTATAAGGTGAGGTTGTGTATTTAAAGGGGAGGACTGTGTGTTTATAAGGTGAGGTTGTGTATTTAAAGGGGAGGACTGTGTGTTTATAAGGTGAGGTTGTGTATTTAAAGGGGAGGACTGTGTGTTTATAAGGTGAGGTTGTGTATTTAAAGGGGAGGACTGTGTGTTTATAAGGTGAGGTTGTGCTGTGTGATTTAAAGGGGAGGACTGTGTGTTTATAAGGTGAGGTTGTGTATTTAAAGGGGAGGACTGTGTGTTTATAAGGTGAGGTTGTGTATTTAAAGGGGAGGACTGTGTGTTTATAAGGTGAGGTTGTGCTGTGTGATTTAAAGGGGAGGACTGTGTGTTTATAAGGTGAGGTTGTGTATTTAAAGGGGAGGACTGTGTGTTTATAAGGTGAGGTTGTGTATTTAAAGGGGAGGACTGTGTGTTTATAAGGTGAGGTTGTGCTGTGTGATTTAAAGGGGAGGACTGTGTGTTTATAAGGTGAGGTTGTGTATTTAAAGGGGAGGACTGTGTGTTTATAAGGTGAGGTTGTGTATTTAAAGGGGAGGACTGTGTGTTTATAAGGTGAGGTTGTGTATTTAAAGGGGAGGACTGTGTGTTTATAAGGTGAGGGTTGTGCTGTGTGATTTAAAGGGGAGGACTGTGTGTTTATAAGGTGAGGTTGTGTATTTAAAGGGGAGGACTGTGTGTTTATAAGGTGAGGGTTGTGCTGTGTGATTTAAAGGGGAGGACTGTGTGTTTATAAGGTGAGGTTGTGCTGTGTGATTTAAAGGGGAGGACTGTGTGTTTATAAGGTGAGGTTGTGTATTTAAAGGGGAGGACTGTGTGTTTATAAGGTGAGGTTGTGTATTTAAAGGGAGGACTGTGTGTTTATAAGGTGAGGTTGTGTATTTAAAGGGGAGGACTGTGTGTTTATAAGGTGAGGTTGTGTATTTAAAGGGGAGGACTGTGTGTTTATAAGGTGAGGTTGTGCTGTGTGATTTAAAGGGGAGGACTGTGTGTTTATAAGGTGAGGTTGTGTATTTAAAGGGGAGGACTGTGTGTTTATAAGGTGAGGTTGTGTATTTAAAGGGGAGGACTGTGTGTTTATAAGGTGAGGTTGTGTATTTAAAGGGGAGGACTGTGTGTTTATAAGGTGAGGGTTGTGCTGTGTGATTTAAAGGGGAGGACTGTGTGT